>NC_135786.1:211735000-211947500 GCF_051106095.1 Pogona vitticeps | reverse complement strand
GCCCAGTAAGTCTGGTGACAGCCCCAGGGTCTTGATTTTCTTAAGAAATAGGGCAAGGCCTTTTGGGAACAGACTATCTGCCAACAGCTCTTGGAATAAGATGTCCTTGGGAGAAAAGAAACAGATTTTAATCCAATATTTCAAGAATCTGAGCCAGGCCTGAGTCTCGATCTTGTGCTGGCCACCTTCAAGGCATAGAGCAGCATAAGGCACACAGTGGGGAAGACCAAAGATTTTATACAGAAATGTGGATTGGACTCTTTCCACAGAACTGTGTAATGCAGACATCCAGATGGGCACGCCATATAGAAGCTGTGTAGCTGATTTGGCATTGAAAATCTGCAGCGCAGCAGGGATGTAAGAGTGGCCCCACGTATGGTGGAAACGTAAAATAGCCTGTGCCGAGAGCTTAGCAGACTTAATCGCTGCCCGTTGGTGAGTTTTCCAGGAGTGTCGATAATGAAAAAAGACACCCAGGTACTTAAACTCTCTAACCTGCTGAATATGGTTGCCATTGAAAGACCACGAGAAGGATTTCCAAGCTTTGCCAAAAGCTATAATTTTAGATTTCTCAAAGTTTAACTGGAGATTATTGCATATCAGATAGTCATAGCAACCGATAGCTAACCGCTCTAGGCCAACCCTTGTGCGGGAGAGGATAACCATGTCATCCGCATATAATAGAACTGGAATCTGTATATGGCCCAATTTGGGGCTATGACCATTGATATTATGTAGGAGTGGGGCGAGGTCATTAATAAATAGATTGAACAGAGTTGGTGCCAGAACGCAGCCTTGCTTCACTCCTCTGTTGGAAAAGATCTGATTGGAAAGGGCCCCCAGCATCGACGTTTTTATGCGACATGTAGAGCCCTCATGGAGTTTTTGGATTAAGAAGAGGAGCCTCCTATCAATACCCAGCCTGGCGAGCTTTAGCCATAGGATATCTCTATCGATGGAATCAAAGGCCCCTTTTAGATCTAGGAAGGCTGCATACAAGCGAGTATTGCGCTGAGAGGTATATTTAGAAATCAGATGGGATAAAATCAGGCAGTGGTCTAATGTAGACTTTCCTGCCTTAAAATCCGCTTGTTCAGATCCCAGAATATCTTGATTTTGCCATTCCCCCACTGGGCCCTTGTGAGTACATACATGACATCAGGGTGGCTCCTTCAAATAATATTGAAAGGCTGGGTCCTGAACCCACCAGTACTTACCGGATTTCAGGAGGGGCTCCTCCAAGTTGATGGTTCATGCCCTGAGCCTGCCAGGACACACCTGAAGGTGGGAGGGGCTCTTGTAAGTAACAGTGATGGTGGGAGTGAGGACTGAGCCTTCCAGGACTGAACAACCTTTCCTTGATACCCAATGGCTCAGGGTGCCAACTACACTGAACCCCTACAACCCATTGAAGAGGTAGGTACAACAAACATTGAGTTTGGTGGAAGGGGCAATAGCCATCTGGAGGATGCCTATGACTTGAAAGGGCATGTATGAGCTGTGGAGCATAACTACTGAAGCTAATAAAAAGAGACCACTCAGCACCCCTTCTTGTGTCACACCATTGTACGTAACCATGACCTTGGTCATGTATAATGTCATTTTATTAATGGGGAGAAGGTCACATCTGTAGACATGAGATGCCTTCTAATCTGATGCACACCCCAAAGCTAAGTTACTTTATATATTTGTAACATTCATATATCCTTTCCTATAATAACATCTCTTAGTGGTTTCATTCAAATTACCCATGCTACCCATTAGAAAACAGCAGAAGAACAATTTCAATTGCATAATAAAAATGGTTACTAGAGATGAGATATTCATATTTGTCTTTTGGGGAAGACAAATGTGAATATCATCACCACAGATGGCTGGGCCAATTGGGGCCTTCCCCTAAAACCAGGCTGTCCACGTATCACTTGTGGCATGGTGCCCAGGACCGTTGTCATTCACACCGTGCCAATTGCAGAAGTAGCCCAGCTGCAGCTTCCCCGCCCCCCTGGACTGCTGACCACTCAGCAGCTGAGCTGTGAGAATTGTCATCCCACCTCTTTTCCAGAGTGGTCAGCAGCACAGGGAGGTGGGGCAGTGCTGGCTGGGCTACTTCCATGATTGGTGTGACATGAATGATGAATGCTGTGTGCACAGCACAGTGAGTAGTAAGTGCACCAACCGGTTCTGGGGGTGGGAGGGTCCCAGGGCCCAGCCACTTGTGTTGGCAATATTCATATTCATCTCCTCAGGAGACAAATATGAATATCCCATCCCTAATAGTTAATAAACATTCCAACAAACAATCGACAAACAGAGCAGTTGTAATTATTATTGATCTGTAAAGACCTACGTAAGCTAGTGTGTTTTCAACAGGTTTTAAAAACTTTATATTATTAGTCGTTAATCCTTTTTTAATAACAGATTCCTCTGAGAATCTGAGGAATGTGATGAAAACTATAGACCTCAAAAAAAATACAAAACATATAAATACAAAGTTTTGCATACCATTTATCGTTCAGTACTGAGAATTTCTTTCTTTCATATATATTTGAGCCTGGTTCACAGATTCCCTGAAGATCATCCATTGACCCCCCTAAAGGACCATGGGCCACAGGTGAACAACCCCTATTTTGCATTCTTTCTGCCTTTCAGACAACATGGGGGCAAGTGGTCTGAATAACACACCTTTGTGCTATTATCAAATGTTTTTCCTTTTGTTGTAGAACAATTAATATGACCTCCATGCCTCTGCTATAATTTACATTTTCTCAAGTATTACTAACATTTCTTGCTTCTTAGTTTCTTCAAGAGGATGAAACAAATAGGATTTTAATCACTGTGGTTGTCACTCAGATTGAATGATTTACTGAAATGAAGACTAGCTGGGGGTGGGCGGGTGGGTGGAGAACCCAGGTGTTCTTGAATGTCTCACATGCTCTATTTTGGAGATTTGGGGCCATTATTCTTTCTTTCCAATTTTATTTCCAGCTAAGGCAGTGATAATAAGTATAATTATAGGTTGGGTAAAACTGACTGTAGCTGTCCAAGCCCAGTGAAATTAACGTAACAGCCAATGTAATGAATATGTCAATTAATTCCTCATTGTAGCAGGACGTGTCTGTTGCAAACACTAGAGCTTGAAAAATGAATAAGGTTGTTGAAATTAATTGTTGCATATGAAATGTTGTGATGATTAACTATGTTGACCAAAAAATCTTTTAAAATTTTATTTTATTTTGCCCTAGGGCCAATCCACTTACTTCATTCCATTAACTTTATTGAAACTCCTCTGAATGATATTCTGATGTATAACTTGGTTAGAATTTAAGATTTTGTCTTCTGAACCCCCCTCCCATAGCATGTTCCTGTGCATGTTTCTTCACAGTAGGGGTGCTTAAGGAATTCACCAAAGATGGTTTGTTGTTGAGGCGGAAGGGCCATTACCCTCAGATTCGGGGAGGGGGCAAGGCATCTCCTCTGCTTAGTCCACAGGTAAAGGTAAAGGTTCCCTTTGACAAATTGTCCAGTCATGTTTGACTCTAGGGGGTGGTGTTCATCACTGGTTCCAAGCCTTAGAGCCAGGGTTTCTCCGTAGGCAGTTTCTGTGGTCACGTGGCCAGCGCGACTAGACACGGAATGCCATTACCTTCCCACCGTGGTGGTACCTATTTATCTACTCGCATTTTCACATGCTTTTGGGCTGCTAGGTTGGCATGAGCTGGGACAAGTGATGGGAGTTCACTCTGTTGTGTGGATTTGAACTGCTGATCTTTTGACCTTGCAGCCCAGAGGCTTTGTGGTTTAACCCGCAGTGCCACCACATCACTATCTTAGTCCACAGGCAGCCCCAGTAAATCCCCATAGGAAACATTTTAATTTGCAGCTTTTGAGCTAATTATTTGGGTTGGACTTGCTCTTTCCTGAAAAACGCAATACAGTTCTCATTGTTTAAAGGTGCCAAAGTATAATCGATGCCTTATTTTTAAAGCATTGTGACCAATGGCAGTTGACCCATCTGTCCTTACATTGAAATATGTAGTTAGATAAATATTTTGAATTTTTAAACAATATATCATTGCAGAAAAAGTTCAGAAAACACGCAAAGTGGCATATAATAAAATAGCCAGATTCAGTTATCCTTAATTCAGAAATAAATCTCACAGAATTCAATGGTATTTACTTCCATGTAAGAATGTATATAACCAGATTACAGCTTTAGACTGAGATGAAACTGAAGACAAGAAGGGTTTATAAATTTGTCCGCATGCAATGTGTCTGTGAGTGAAGACTGGAGTCTGTTCTTTTACATGTTTAATTTGTATGTTTGTACCCATCTGGAAGTACTAAATTGTGTATCTGGTTTCAAGAGTCTCAAGGACAGGATGTGTTGGATGAATTAGAAGCCAATAACTGGTGTGTAAACAAAGATGAATGAAGACGGACTTTTACAAATCAAAAACATATAATAAAATCATTATATTCTATAATAAAATCATTATGTTGTATAAAATAACCTGGGAATTATTATGTACAGAATAAAGAAACTAGATGGAACAACAATTAAAAGTCTCTCTAAATGGGTTGACTAGTGTTCCTAGGAACACTTCATTTTAATGGATGATACTCATAGGATAAGAACATTAATCACACGGAGGCTGTGGTTTGTGCAACTTTTAGTCCTCCAGGCATTTTGGCTTTCAGCTCCCAGAATTGCTGGCAAATGGTCATGCAAATTGGGGGGTCCTGGGATTGAGACCCCAAACATCTGGACAACCAGTGCCTGGAGGGAAATGACGACACCAGCATTCTGTTTCCAGAGGAGTTATCTAGATACCTTTAGAAAGTTCACAAACAGAACAGCAACAACAAAAAAGAATGACTTCCTTCCAACCCTGTTTCAGATGTTCTAAGACAAGGTTCCTTTAAATTTGAATAAGATGATCCATTTAGCTCTGAGGATAGAGTGGTGCTAATAATCATCACAATCATTTTAGAACTGCAGAGCTGGAAGGGACCCTATGGATCATCAAGTCCAGCCCTTGTTAAGGAGGCACAGTGGGGAACTGAACTCCCAACTTCTTTCATACCTAAACCACTGAGCTATCTGGCAATGGTGCACAAGAACTTCAGTCAGTCTTCATTTTCAAAGGAATCAGTTTGTGTTGCCCTTCCTAAACTAATATGCAAATTAGAGAACAATTACCTAGTTAGGCTTTATACTGAGTGTGCTGTGTCTAGTTCTGGACACCCGACTTCAAGATGGATGGCAATAAATTGGAACAAGTTCAGAGGAGGGCAACAAAGATAACCAGGGGGGCTGGAAACGAAGCCTTATGAGGAGAGACAGAAAGAATTGTGCATGTTTAGCCTTGAGAAAAGAATACTGAGGGGAGATATAATAGAACTTTTCAAACGCTTGAAAAGCTGTCATACAAGGAGGGGCAGGATCTGTCTTCGATCATCTCAGAGTGCAGGACATGCAACAATGGGCTCAAGTTACAGGAAACCATATTTTGGTTGAATATCAGGAAAAATGTGCTAACTGTTAGAGCAGTACGACAGTGGAACCAATTAGCTCAAAAGGTGGTGAGTGCTGTAACACTGGAGGCATTCAAAAGAGATTTAGACATCCACCTGGCAGATACCCTTTGATCTGTATTCCTGCACTGAGCAGGGGGTTGGACCGGATTGCCTTATAGGCCCTTTCCAACTTTATGATTCTATGATTACAAGATGTTATAGATATTAAGAAGACAAAAATCAGGTCTACAAAAGAACTAAGTCTTAACAATGAGGAAAGAAAAGTTGTTAAAAGATTTTCTACACCTTTATTCAATCAAAGACTTCAGTTAGGAGATCAGAAGACTTAAAAGCACAGCTATGAAGGAACTAGAAAAGATCTTGAAGTGCAAGGATGTGCTGCTGGAGACCAAGGTGAAGATAATCTACACTATGATATTCTCAATTACTACATACACATCTGAAAGCTGTACAATGAAGAAAGCTGGCAGAAAGGTGATCCATTTGGAATGCATTGTTGGAGAAGCGCTTTGTGGACTTCTAGAAAGATCTGGTTCTAGGTCACATCAAGCCTAAACACTCCTCTTAGACTAAAAGATGACTAAAATGAACTTGTTATACTTTGGTCACATTATGAGAAGACAAGACTCGCTGGAGTCAGTAATGCTAGGAAAAATTGAATACAACAGGAAAATGTAACACAGATTGACTCATGCCCTTGAGTTTGCAAGACCTGAGCTGAGCTGTTCACAATAGTACATTTTGCAGATCACTAATTCAGAGTTGCTATAAGCCAGGAACAATTTGATGGCACATAACAACAGCATGACTGCTACAGTGTGGCAGCACTGGTTGATAACATCTGCCCCTTTGTCTATAGAGCTCATGATTGTGCATACAAAGCGATCATAAGCTATCTTGAAAGGAAATCGAAGGCAATAGATGAGACTGAAAGACAGACACACAGAAAATGTGGTAGGTGCATCACTTCATCCACTGTACCAAGGGAGGACAAAATGCAACTTGTGGTCCTTGTTGACCTTGAAGTCCTTTTAATTTTGACTAATATTTTGAAATAAATGACCCCCCTTCTTGATTTTTTTCCCTTGGGAAAAAAAAGGAAGTGCTTATAGAACGTTGAAGGAATTACAGCTTTGATGCAAAACCAGGCACAGCCCCCCACATCTTGTTTAACCCCTAAACTTTCCACAAAAAACAAAACTGGAAGTGATTGTCTGGTCATTTCCACTTCAGATTTTCCCACAATTTCTTCATTTTTTGGGACTAGTGTGGCTCACGGTGGATCTCTGGCACAGAAAATTGGTTCCAGGATCCCAGAGTTTGTTTACTCTTGCATTACAACATGTGATCTGTGCCTTGCATTGTAGCCACATTGGGCTATTGGGACACAAACATCTCGGTACAAGACAACAAATATATTAAGTAGCATTTATTCACTACTACTTAACAAAAGATGTAAGAATATGAGACAAGACGTGAACCCAACAAGGTCATATCAAGGTCTTCCATCACATGGGTAGAAGATGCTAATGATTTCCGAATCAGGATAGATAAACTAATCCAAATCAATGGTTTTAGGCTAGATGAAGAAATCCCTTCAGTGAAAATAATGCAGCTCGGATAGAATTATTAAAACATGGGGTGGAGCCAAAGCTAGCCATATGGTGAATGCCATAACCAGGGCAAACCTGTCATGGCCAGACAAGCTGGGAAGGCAGGCGAAAGGAAATTGTCCTGAAAGGACAACATGCATCCCGCCATGAAGAAATGAGGACAGAGGGCTGTGGGCAATGCATTGTCCAGTGACTGACACTTGTGCTGATGTGAGACAACAGTGGGAGCTGAGCCATGTCTCTACAAACCTGATTGTGGTGGATAGGACCCTTCAATCTCATCTTAGAAAACCTAATCCCAATGCAAAACACTCACTTTTAATACACTTAATAGAACGTACAGGGTTATCCACATGAGCAGATCATTAATATACCTATCAGGGAAATGGCTGTGTTATCATCCACAAAAAATTACTTACCTCTTTGTATAACACAAAGGGTTTCCTGTCTCACCTGCCAATTAGTACTATAGGCATATCACTCACATATAAGAGATCTTACACTCAAAACATGCTCTATTTTCCTCTGCATGAAGTAAGGAGCTCAGAGATAAAATATCATTCAGCTGCTTGACAGCTATCTTTAATAACCAATTTGCTTCCTGACTTAGTTGTACTTTGAGATGGTTCACTGAAAACAAAAGAACTTACAAAACCAGTATTGGGTTGGGCCACTCCAAAATCAACCACCAACCTAACATTAAAAAGGCGAGGTCTGAGTCCTCTAGGACTCTCAATAAGGTTGGTATTATGGGGCTTGCGGAGATGAAGAGAAGTAATAGCATCCTAAAATCATCCTGACTAAATATTGAAGCCATAGGATCTGATTTAAGCTAAAGTTCCAGAATGGTGACTCCAAATGTGAAGAATCAGCTTGGGCACACAATGAACAGATTTCTGATCCAAAGAGAAACACAGAGGACTGTGCTAAAGTACTCCAGTTAACAAGACAAAAATGCATGAGTTTGAGAAACAAAGACCTAGTGTCACAGCAACCCAAACTCTTCACCACAGGTCTAGGACTGCATGAACAGCTAAATAAACAAATCACTGGATGAAATAATTGATAATATAGTTTCAGAGACTTCACACAATCTCTCCCTGCAAATACTCGTAGTGAATTTTTTCCCCCTCGGATTGCATGTTAGAATGACTTCCTGATCACACCACCTTGGTCCTTTCCTTATTTGGTGGTGCTGGGGACATACAAATTGGCTTTTGCTCTCCTCATTTCAAATGCTGTCTCTCTAAATTGTTCCAAATTACATCAGGCCTTGACACTTTGCTCTGGAAACCAATTTGGCCATTCCAGTTTGGCCCAGACCTCACACAAACTGGTCTAAATAAGACTGGGGCAGACTGGATGCACAGTACCTGATAGATTTCTAATGTCTCAGGCATTTCCTGCTGCTACCTGAGGTACTTCTTGCTAACAGCCAGCAGGAACCAAAACTGTCACCTTCTACATACAAAGTGTATGTTATTCTGCTGAACTAGGTTTCCTCTTTATGATGATGGAAAATAGTGTGTTAGCCATATTGAAAATAATAATATGAAATAGAGACAATAATGGATAATGCATTCTGATTATGTCCCCCTGAGAATTGTTATTTAACTCAGATGAGAACATTCTTAAACTTATCAAAACAAACAAACAAAAGGAATATCACTAAGCTTACCTCCCTGCCCAGGGAACTGGAAGTTGACCAATGTGTTGCGTAGATATAGACAGATAGATTCAGAGGAAATTCAGTAAATTGGCTAATCTGTCTTCTTTCTACTGTGAATGTATGCAGGCACAATTTCATAAAATTACCTGTGTACTGGTAGACCTATATTGGTAGACCTTCCAGATGGCAGCCTAGAAGTCTATGGACTGACTGAAATCAGTCAAAATATGGCTGCTAGGATTTCTGCTGTCTTTACTTAATTAAGAAAAGGATTGCTCTAATGTAGGAGAACGCATGCACTGCATGAAGAAATAAACAGGTTTACACTAACTCCAGGCAAGGCTGGGAAAGTTTATGTCTAATACACTGCTGATCAGTCCAAGTTAACCTATGCAAGATGGATCAATGGGTTACCTCTGTCTCTGTCCTCCATAGCTTTCAGATCTTGAGTCCTAAATGGAAGCATGGCCTAACTTTTAAACTTGTTCCACATATGTCCCTGCTTCCTTTCCTCTCATTTGCTCTTTTTCTCCCTACAACTCTTTTTTTTTCTCCCACTCTCTATTTTCTGAAACAAAATTAAGAATGTGAATATGGCTGCAAGGGGTGACACTCAACCTGATCTGTCTTAATGAACCATCCTTTCCCCCCCAGAGTCATTTTCCAAACTATAATTTCTTAGGCTAATTTCCCAAGGCTTCTCTAGACAAGATACATGAGGCCAGCCAGTGGAGCCAAACACTAGAGCAGCTAAAGTTATCTTGAATCCAAAACCTTCCCAGTTTAAGAATGTTGCAAATTACTTAAGACAACTCTGTGCTAGCATTTTGTCTGTGTCCCTGGGTTGGAGGAGGTTTCAATTGGATGTCGTTGATCTCTGCTTCCACTACCTCTTTGCCCCTTTTCTGGTTCTCCTGCTAGCAGATCTTAGCCAACAGAGTAGTTCTACATGCAGATTGTTCTGTCAGTAGAACTCTCAGATCAGCTAGTTCAGTTGTACTGAACTTTGGGTCCCCAGATGTTCTTGGACTAAATCTCCCAGAAGTCTTCACCACTAGCTGTGCTGGTCAGGATTTCTGGGAATTGTAATCCAAGAACATCTGGAGACCCAAGGCCATTTACTGAATTAGTAAATGACAGTTTTCGCTAAACCTAAACTGCAGCTAGTACCTACAGCCAGTGAGTTAGGATTTTATTGCTTGTTGCTCAGAAAATATTTATTAATGGGTCACTGTGTCAATCAATCAATTAACCTACTGGCAAGGAAATTAACAGTATCTTGCAATCATGCAGTAATGCATATGAGAAGTCAGGCTTTCTCCTCATGTACAGAGACACTGTAAGCTTTACTGAAATGCTGGGAGGAAAAAAAAAGAGGCAAAATGCGTATCTGAGCCGACCAGCCAAGAAATGGTATTAGATGAGAAGCATGCTTTCCTGTACTATTTTTCAAGCCCATCTAAGTGGTCAGAATGATTGTCTGCTGTTGAGAACAGATTCATATAACAGCACTCACATCTCTTAACCGCCCCGTCCTCTGTTCATTCCATATAGTGCTAAGTGAAAGACATTACAGAAGAAATCCACTCAGTTGAAAATAGCATTTCATGAATGGCAGTGTGGGCAGGTGGTGGGAAACTATTCCTCTGACTTCAAAGCAGATAAAAGTATTCAGAAAAGTTTTATCTTTATTTTATAAGCGCATCCAGGAGATTGGAGAAAATGAAAGCAGTGGTCAAAGGACACTCTGGTTTAGCCCCCCCCCCTTTAATGTGCATACTGAGAAAGAGAGAGAAGGGGAAAGGAAAAAGCCGTCTATGCTTTATTGAAGTTTATGGTGAAAATCTGATTCGGATGGAATCATTTATAAACTGCTTATACAATTTCTTTGATTTATTTATAGTGGCCTTTTATTGTGGTTTTCAAAATATGATCTCTACTCTTCTTTTGATTTGGGGAATGTTGACATGTATGCCTAAAGTGAAACGTGAACTTTACTGGGAGTTTGGAGTTGCTTATGATTTGGAAGATGACATTAAAGCTGGAGTCTTCTGTTCTTACTCAGGCATAAGTTCCATTGACCACAGTGGAACATATGGTACCGCATTATGCTTAGACGTCGGTCCCACTGTATTCCATAAAGCTTCTTCTCTAATAACAACACAATGCTATGTATATCTCCCAGACGAAAGCTGTCTGAATTCAGTGGGGGATACTGCCATGAGGAATAGGATTACAGTTCAAGTGACTTAGGAATTGCTGTCTTCTCAGCAAAGTCTATAAGACTGTCAGACATATTTTTCCCCCTCAATGAAAATTTTAGAAGACAGGTTTACTCAGAACAAACTCGAGTTCGTTCATATACAAGAAAAGGTTTTCTTCTTCAAAAATTCACAAGGATGGATAATAAAATATAGATAATATGAGGAAGTAACCTAGGAATATCATGCTCTACAAAATGAACACATTTTAAAATAAAAGATTAAGTAAAAATGGGATTTTTGTAAGGTTTTCACCTGATGAAGAGTTCTAGAGAATCTAAAAACTTGCACATTTTCTGTGTCATTTCTACTGGTCCTAATAAAAATATTTCTGAATTTCACCTTTCCAGTTCTTTCCTATCATGGGTGTTTTCCTCTACCCTTGGACCAGTGTAGCTGTTTCCCCCTCTCTCTTGGCATCCTAAATTAAATCTCCACCTATTGGAGGCATTGACCAGTAACATATAAGTTTCTATTGCTGTTTCAGACTCAAAGGTAGCAGTCCTGATATTGCAGGTTTCTAACGACATGTCAGAGGAGCACCCTTACTTTTGTGATTGGGTAATGAGTGCAGCAGGGAATAGTTCCACTTTTTTTTATTGCTCTGATATTTGTGATGTATGTAGTAGAACTGGGGTTCATAGGGTCAAAGTGCCAAGACTTGTATTAGAAGAGAGAATACTTTCTGACAACTACTCCCAGGCTCACCCCCTTTTTCTTTTTTTATTTCAGCTGCAATTTTCATAGCTTCAGAAGTGAGCATAATTTTAGCAAAACCAGATTGTTTTGCTCCATTGCTATTATATTGCAAAGTGTTTGAGCCTGACTTAGATGTAAATGGGCAGTTAAGACCCATTAGCTTTACAAAATACTTGCTGTTGGTGGCGATGAAGGCTGTCATAAGTGGTTTGTAAGTACCGATCAACACAGGAACTTGCAGTATATACCACTAGGGACTATTGTAATGTGTTTGCTCTTCAAACCTTGCTCTTCAAACACTATAACTGCGACACTCTCTGTGACTCCTGTAGACTGGGAAGAAGTTTAAGATGTATCATCAGGACACATACCACTTTACAAATTAAAGTGAAGCACTTGAGTAGCCTACAAACAAGAGTGATGCATGCAAGCAGATAAAATTATACAGGCATGATTCATTTCCATTGTGGATGAGGATGAAGCATTTATGTCAGAAAGCTTTATAAGTTCAAAGATAGGCGGCCGTTCTGCTGCAGGGGTTCTCAACTTTTCACTCTTTAGATATTTTGGTTTTCAAACCCCAGCAGCCCCAGCCAGGACTGAATCTCAGGCTCTGGGTTAAATGTAGCCCAGCTGGAGTTTCCACTCTGGCTCTTAAAACCTTGCCTTGAAGGAAGTGGGGCAGGTAAACAAGAGTGTATGCATTGCTGTGTGGAACTGAAAAGTAAATCTGTCTAGGTAGAACCGGTCGCTTGGAAAGCTTCATTCATGCGTGGCCATGTTGGCTGTGGATTCTGAGAGCCAGGGGCCCAAACCCAAACATTTCCCATCTCCCCATGTAGTCTCCATGGAATGAAAAGCAAAGTTGAATTATAGAGACTTTTTGTTTTGGTTTGTTTTAATCAGGAATAAAATTGTAATCTGGGGCAATGAAGTGCCTAATGATTTGTTTCACTTCTTGTAGCTACTACAGTTCGATATGATATACCTGGGAAACAGCTGCTGCTGATGGTGAGGTAATGCATTTCAGGGAGAAAAGTCTGGTTTCCTTTTGGTTCCTATTCATCAGGTGGATGCTGGTTATAATTAATAAAGAACTAGACTTGGCCCTAAACCAAGAAATGTCATCTGTCCAACTGTTCTCAGCACCACAGTGGTACATTTGATGTCCATATGTTTTAGTGAAAGCATACAGACCTTTTCTAGCCCTATGTGCAGGGACTGTGTGAAGAATAAATAATATAAATCTCAGCGTTTGTCAAAAATAAAATGAACATTATCATTTTTTCTTTTGAAGAACATGCTTAGCTGAGAAATTCCAAAGTATCAGAGAGAACAGTTTCTCCCAATAGCATTCGGCTGTTGTATTATTACACACATTCCTTTTGGGGCTGTGAGAACTTCTGTATTGCTCATTCAGATTTTATTACCTCTGGAAATGTAAGGTTCATTGGCATTTATACTTGCAGAGTGTGATGGCTTGGTGTTGGCATTAAACAAAAACAAAGCCAAAGAAAACAAAAAGACTATAAACAAAGAAACAAAACTTAATGGATATTGTGAAAGAACATCCATTCGTAGAATAAATGCAAAAGATCTTGAAACTCATTTACAGGAACACCTAGAACTGGATCCATATATGTTTGCATTCATCATGAGAGGTTCATATGCTGTTTGTTGCTGACGCCTAACAGATTGTTGAGAAGCAAAGCTGAGAGACCCAGGGAACTCACTACCAGAGAGAGCTAACAGGGAGAGCAAACATGAGTTTCATAGGGGAGGGTTAGTAAGAAAAAGTAGGAAGGAAAGGTCTACTGGAGGAAGGGACAAGACAAAGGGGGAGACCAAGGAGACAAAGGCAGAGAGGTGTTTTTGGATTAAAACAAGGAAGGGCCCTGCGTTAAACCCTGGGAATTCCCCATTCAGAATCACCATGTGCTTGGCTTAAGAGAAGGGTTGTGTGTTCAGCTTAATAGGGTGTGTCCTTAACAGAAAGGCTATGATAGGCGGGGTATAAATAAAATAAAATAAATAAAATAAATAAATATGTGCTCAGTTTAACACAAAGGGGTGTGTCCTGATTACTGCTGAGAGCTATAAGTAACAACTGTGAGTTGTGGGAGGCCTTTTGATTGCTGACTCCTAACAGAGCACAGCTGATGAATACAGCTGAAGCAGACCCAGGGAGCTTGTGACTAGAGTGAGCTAAGAGGGAGGCTTAACAGGAGTTTCATGGGCAAGGTCAAGTGGGAGGCCCGTAACAATTTTTGGGGTGGTTTTTTTTTTTGGAAATAATTACATATTAGTGTACTTTCCCAGCTACGTTCAAGGTAACAAAATGAAGCAAAAGGGAATTCATAGACAAACAGATCAAAGCAAAAGCTAGCAAGGATTACGGAAGGAAGGGACACTTCAGCTGTGGTGACTTGCAAAGTTTGTGTTTGTGCCTGAGTGTAGCACGGTGTACATATGCAGCAAGTGCAAACTAATGGCACTGTTAGAAGAAAAAGTGAGAGAACTGGAGCAGTGAGTAGCTACACTTACGGCTACAAGGGAAGATGAAGTATACATTGACAGAACTCTTGAGCAGCAGCAGCAGTCATTGGAGGCACTGGAGGTGGAAGACCAACTAGGGAAGGCAGAGGAGGAGAATGCTGAGAAGAGAGAGCCAACATAGTGGAGGAAGCACTATGGAAAAGAGTGACAGGAGAAAAAGAAGGAGAAGGCTATCAAAAAGAAGACTGCAAACCCACTTTCAGGTTCTTGATGAGGAATCTGGGAGCTAGCAAGCAGACAAAGTCAAAGAGCACATCTTGCAGGAGTACATGACAGGGACTGAAACAGAGCCAAGCAGAAGCACTGAACCCACACCCTACAAAAAGACCACGAGAAGAGTAATTGTAACAGGAGAGTCCCTAATGTCTGTGATGGAAATTGAAGCATGCGAAGTTCCATGGACCTCCCAGGTATGCTGTCTGCCTGGAGCACAGATTAGGGATGTGACAGAAGGATTGACATCACTCATAAAACCCATAGATACATATCCCTTTCTTTGCATCCATGTGACAATCAACACAGCCAAGAGCAACTTCAAAGAGATCACATAAGACTTGGAAGCTCTGGGAAGGACACCTAAGGACTTTGGGTCCCAGATAGTTTTCTCATTCATCCTACCAGTACTTCGAAGAAGAATAGAAAGGGAAAGAAAAATACCTTGGATGAATGACTGGCTATGAAAGTGGTGTTGACATGAGGGATTTAGTTTTTGGGATCATGGACTAAGCTTCCTAGAAGATGGATTGCTAGCAAGAGATGACTTGAAACTCACAAGGACTGGGAAGAATGTGATTGGCCACAGCATGAAGAACTTCATTAGGAGAGCTTGAAACTAAACTGGAGGTGGGAGGGAGACATAAGCACAGAGGTAAAGATAGATGAAGCCTTACACACAATAAAAGGAACGGACTAAACAGTTCTAATGAGGGTCAATAATAACAATCATATTCCTAAAAATGCACAAAGGAAAGCAGGCAGGAAATTACACAATCTCCGATGTTTATATTCAAATGTCATGAGTATGGGAACCAAACATGAACTTGAAATCTTGGTTCGGGAGGGCAAATATGACATGATAGGAACAACTGAAACTTGGTAGGACTACTTCCGTGACTGGAATAATGCAATTGAAGGATATAATTTGTTCAAAAACAACAAAAAGAATAGAAGGGGAGATGAAGTTGCAGTTTATGTCAAAAACAAACATTCCTGCACAGAAATACAGGAAGAGGAGACTGGCTATTCTACTGAATGCATCTGGATCAATGTAGCTGGGGCAGCTAAGGAAAGGCTGTATCAAATACAGTGGCCCCTCGCCTCTGGAACAACTTGCCAGTGGAGAGCTGCCTGGCTCCCTCTCTGGGTGTTTTCAAGAATAAACTTAAAACCTGACTATTTGGGCAGGCTTTTCCTCCTGCCATATCTTAATTTCCTACACTTCGCCACCTTGGACCTATAATATATGTTTTGTTTTTAAATTTGTAAACCACCCGGAGTAGACGGTCTAGATGAGCGGGGTAGAAATCCAATAAATAAATAAAATAAATAAAAGAAAAAAGAAAAGGAGCATGGTAGTTGGAGTCTACTACCAACTACCCAATCAAGGAGAGGATGCAGATGAAGCTTTTGAAAAACAGATTGCAAGGATTTAAGAGACACATTGTAGTAGTGATTGGAGATTTCAATTATCCTGATATTTTTGGGAGGCAAATTCTGATAAGTATGGCCCTTCCAAGAAATCCCTGGGTTGTGTGGCTGACAATTTTCTCCTACAAAAAGTGGAGAACGAAACTAGAGGGCTAGGTATCCTTGGTTTAATTCTAACCAGTAGACTTTAAAGATACCTATCTTGTGCACAGTTCTACTCCTCTACAGCTGCTTGCCATGAGATATGTTAACCTGTCTGGAGACCCAGAGAAACACAGCTGGTACTCTTGCCTATGCCTTGAAACCCAGTAACTCTATTGCACATTAAGTTAAATACATATATGACGGCCACACTACCCAATGGTTTCTGGGCATGTTTGCACTGTACAGTATTCTATAACCACTAGTGGAAACACTGCTTGATCCACATAGGTAACAGGAAAGGTGGCGCTAATCATCATAACTCCATAGAAAACTTCAATCAGTTTATAACTGGCCCAGAATTTCGTATCTAGAAGTGCCTGTCACAATCAAACATGCTGATCACACATGCTGATCCATCTAGTGAGATCATACTTGATTTTATAAGGTTGTTAAATATTCAACTTTCTTCAGGGAGTGACAGTTTTGTCAGTTTTGCTTTGTTTCAGGTTTGGATGTTTTAATTTTCTTATTCTTTCCATACCATTTACAAAGGACTGCATGGATGGTGCATATAAAAATGAACCAAGAGGAATTCTCAGTCATTTTCACTGGCCGAATTCAAAAAGGACAGCTAATTGAAACTGAGAGAGGAACATGTTTTGCCTGCTTTTATTCAGAAAATAGTGCCTAGCAGAAAAAGGGAGAGTTGACATTTGAGTTCTTCAATAGACAAGCTGCTGATTCTGTATCCAGAAGCAAGGTGTCCTTAAGAGGAAAAGATGGTTTAATATGAACTTGCCTCAGTAAACATTTGACAAATTAATTTGCTTTTGTCTTGTAATTGGTCACTTCAGAGATACTATGACTTCCTTGGCAAGGACTGGTATCTCAGGCATGGAGAACTGAATGATTTGCATGCATAGAGGAATAACCTTGTAAGATAAAGAAACATATGTTTGCCTTAATTTGTGATCTGACCTTCAAATTCATCACCACACACACTGTTCAATGCACAAGGATCCAGAGTAAGGCTTTTATGAGATCAGCACTCCAAACACCTCCAGCTGGATGGGTGAATGTGTTAGATTTGCTTTTTCTCAGTTAAATTTTAAATGTTTTAGGTTCCCTCTCTCACTATTATGAAGAGAACGGAAAGTTGTGAAAGTGTCTCATCGACAAAGAAATCCAAAGGAATTCTCTGCATTTGCTATATCTGACTTGCCACTTCCTCCCACAGTCTTGAAACAAAAAAGAATAAAGACATCCATCCATGAGCATCATATATATATATATATATAATCAATAATAACTGCCATTAACCGCATACTGATTTTAAAAGAAAGATTCAGAGCCTCTGAGGAAGCAATGTGGCAACCTCAGTCCCATTGTCTCGGGCTTAATGCACAGCCTGTAATAAAAGTGTTATGAAAATTAGCTAGGTTGTTCTTGGCAGCCACTCTTCTGTTGTAAATAACTCAGCTCTTTAGATTACACATACATGTGCCCAGCCCCACAACCCCCTCCAAAAAAGATCTAATGCTCAGTAAGCTGTGTTTTAATTAGAAAAGTGCTAACTAATGAGCATCTAAAATCCACCCAGTACTGTGTTTTGGTATTAACTTCGAAATTGTAGGGTTTTATGAATTCATGGCAGACCCTTAGGGGTACATTTTCAAAGTGCTACACAGACTTCTAGCCATGTAAATCCCATTAGAGTCAGTGGGAGATGTGTGGCTAAAACCCATGCAATGCTTTAGAAATGATGTGCCCCTTAATGTTATCTGAACAGGCCTGTGAATTTTCTAGCTTTCATTTTGGTTTGAAGAAAGAGAAAGAAAGAAAGAAAGAAAGAAAGAAAGAAAGAAAGAAAGAAAGAAAGAAAGAAAGAAAGAAAGAAAGAAAGAAAGAAAGAAAGAAAGAAAGAAAGAAAGAAAGAAAGAAAGAAAGAGGAGAGAGAGTAAAGATACAATTGAAATGCAAAGATCTTTCTAGGAAGGTGGGGGAGGGATTTGACTGCCACTTATTATTGCATATTAAATGGGTGCTTCCATTTATTTCTCTTTCCATTCATGTATCAAAGTGGTAATTCCAATCTCAATGGTAGTTTTTTGCCTTCCTAAAACCAAAACCAACCAACCAACCAACCAAAAAACCCCTCTAAAAATATTTTGATAATTTTGACAACCGAAGTGGTACAGAAGAATATGCAACACTTGTTTCCTGAAGTGCAGTGTTTAAGTATGGCATCTTTCAGAACAGGCACAAGGATCTCAAAAGTGCAACATGAAAGCCAGTGCAGTATGGTGACTGCCCTGGGATTTAGAAGACCTGGGTTCCTTCCTCAACCATAAAAATAACAAGATGACCTTGGACCAGTTGCTCTCTCTCTCAATCTAATTTACCTTTCAGGCATGTTGTGTGTGGAGGAGGAGAGCTATGGATGTTGCTTTGAACTCAGTGGAAGAAATGTAAGATATAAATGTAACTAATAATTAAATAAAGAAGTAATTATTCAGACAGAATATTTTTAAAAGCCCAAAGGCACATCTGTTTTCAGTAAATCAAAATCCCCCCCTCAAATCTTGTAGTTGGCTTTTCAATATGTTCTTGTATTACTGGACTATATACCATTTCTTTTCTATTCTTTTCTCTTTTTTTAGGGTTCTTGTTATCAGTTTTAATATTTCTAGTTTCATTTGTGTTTTCTATTTTATGAGATTGTAATCTGCTCAGAGTAGTGCTATGATTGACTGACTGACTGACTGACTAAATAAATAAATAAATAGGTTGTTGTATGTTTTTTGGGCTGTTTGGCTATGTTGTGGAGGTTTTTCTTCCTTAGGAACGACCATTGGATCCCAGCCGTGAAAGCCTTTGAGAATACAAATACTGTAAATAAATTGCTAGTGCCAACTAGAACAGACTCACTAGCCAGAATCCAGTTGGTATAAAGTTTTACTAGTGGAAGCTGATGATGTCACCAGTGCAATTTAATGTTTCCTATTCTCTTGTTTTAGGTTCCAATGCTCCTTGTGTCTCCCTTTCGTCTTGGAGAAGCATTTGGGAGCCTTGGAACAGTGAGGGGAAGCCTTTGATTACTAAAAAGTCACTGCTTACAGTCCTCATCTTGATAGTGGTGGTCTAGTAGTTATTTTTGGTAATTACAACCGCCTCCTAATCCATTGTGAGGTTCTCAAAGGCTTCCCTAGTGCCAAAGGGAGCTGTAGGGAGCCTTGGAACCTAAAAGAAGGGGATAGGCAGTTCTTAGTTAAGTTAAATGAAGTATTACCATCACTAGCTGATGACTCACTGTTACCTTCTGCCAGGATAAGTTTACACAATAGGATTTTTGCCCACTGGATCAATGGAAATAACTCAGCTAGTGCCATACATTAGATGAGTCTACTGAAATTTACAATTCGATTTAGCGTATGTCTTCCCTCCCATCCTGAAAAACAGAAAAAAATAGAAAATAAATAAAGATTATAGTTTGTATTACAGATGAGCATGAACCTGCAGTTTGGAGGTTTGTGATGGTTCATTTAGTGGCCAAACAGGGGTTCAGTGTTTCCAAGCTCCACCTCCTATTGACGGCATCCACTCAGAGGCCAAGTTAATGAAGTTAATGAAAATCTGGCATCTAATCCTTGTTTTGTTGTGCAGGGAGTGTCAACCCACCTCTGGTACAATCATTTGTCTGACTGCCTGGGCAAAAATTAAGTCCAGCACAACTTTAATAGTAGGGATTTTTTTGCTTTGCTCATGCTACCTTGGATTTAGGCCTAGAGATTTATTCAGTTTTCAACCTATCACGAAAACCAAGGTGCAGTGCTTCTTTGAGTGAAAAAACAATTATGGAGAACAATGATCTAAATGAAAAGGTGATAATTCAAGGTGAATTCCTGATGATTCAGACATGGAACTGGATGTTCAAGATGGGGAACTGGGAATGCAGGTTATCTTTGCAAGAGCTGGCTGAATAGCTCATTAAATTAGGTATCTGGCTGTGAAGTCAGAGTTGGGAGTTCGATACCCCACTGTGCCTCCTGAGAGGAGATCCAGTCTGTTTGGCATTGGGCAAGCTGTACAGTTCCAGGATGCTCCCAGAACAAGGGAATGGTAAACCACTTCTGAGTACTCTCTTCTAGAAAACCCTGAAAAGGGTTGTTGTAAATCAGAATTGACTTGATGGAGCAGTATTATTATTATCTTTACATGATTTCAGGATTCAAGAAACCAGCTTAAAATATAGCTCTACTGTGAAGCCACTTTATTGAAGTCTCATTTATTTGGACGTATTTTCTCCATTATTTCTACAGCAGTGGTAGATGTTCACCTGGGATAGAGGTTTTCATCACAAGTTAGGGTGGCTACCAGGTGTCCAGTTTTAGAGCAGTGATTTCAACCAGTAGTACATGTGCCACTTGGTAGGGAGAAACAGAAGCCATCTAGATGCGACACAGGAGTTTCATAACAATGTGTTCACTCTTCCTTGATGCTCATGTCTTCAGCAAGGGCGATATGCTATCATGGATTATCTGTCCACGACCTTTTGGCATGCAGTTAGTAAGCTTTGACATTTTGTGTATTTCACCTAATCCCACATTTCCCCTGCTCATTGACTTACCATAAATGCTAAACATTCTAATAAATGATTGCCTGTAATCATAGAAATATCCTTCTCGGAAGAAGGGGTTTTTTTTGTGTGTGTGTCTTGTTTTGTTTATATCGTTGGGGAACTCGGTGTTCTCTGACAGAGAGATTGGTGGGACATAAAATACCGCAGGGTGAGAGCCACTCCTTTACAGGATAGTCTTCTAAAACCAATGCATAATATAATGGGTAAAGGAATGTTTTAGTCTTTTTGGGCAGTTCTTGTAATTTTTTTATATTATTGATTGTTGACTTGCATATACTGTAACAGTGTTCTGTTGGGTGATAACTTGATTGAATTTCTGTAGCCCTTTCTGTTTGTTTTCCTGTTTGTCAAAATAAAGTAGCTGATCAAAATACATCCAGACTGTAGTTTGCCCCACTGCTAAACTTTTTAACATGAAAATACATCTTGAGAAAAAACAAGAAGCAAAATGCTGGGTCATAGCTGGGTCTGCAAGCTTTTAGCTAAACGTGTAGAAGAGGTTTCAAGCAGAGAGGGTTGTGTAACGATCTCCTTTTAGCAATGGTGACATTTGACAAAAGCTACTGATGCTCAATAGAGCACATTCCTATTGCCAGGCAGCATGAACAGTTGAAGCTGCAACAATCATAAATTGATGCTGGCATTCAAGAAAAGAGCCCCCCCTCCCCAGAACTTCTTTCTGAATGAAAACAAGAACAAAGACAAAGATCATCTTCTGAAACCACCATTTTTACAATCAAAAGCAAGTTCTCTGGAGATTTACTGACCCCAAAGTACCTACAAAATTGGGGGAACTGTGCTGGCACACAGAAAGCTTGCCAAATCCATACTAGGACAATAGTTTTCTTAGGCCAACTAAAAATGGGCAATCTTTTGAGATTGTTATGTCAGGTAAGATACTACAAAGATAAGTCTGTGGGGGGTGGCAATGGGACAGGAGGAGGTGGTTTGATTTTATGTCTTAGTTTGTATGCTGTCTTCAGAGGTAGCGGAAGAGGCAAGTAGAATGGAGATCATGAGGAGAAGCAATGGGATTCAGTTTTAGCCAGAAATAGTGTAGGGTAGGGTAGTGAATGAAGTGATGGATAAGGACTCATGAGACTTGGGTTTGATTCCCTGCTTGGCCATGGAAATCATGGGGTGTGGGGGACTGGTAAAACCAACTTCAAATATCTCACCTTGAAAACCTGTGAAGGCTGCTAGACGTTGGTTCTGACTTGATGACACAGGACACAGAAGAGCTCACAGATCTACAAGGAGCTGGAATCTTAGAATGAATTGGTTCTCCATCTTAGACAACATAAATTTCCACTGTATACATATGGGCACATAATCTCCTGGAAAACAAAATTCATCAGGCCATCTTTATACTATCAATGCTGGAGATAATTTTGAATGAGGGGTGGGCAATCTCCACAAGACCAAGGGCCTAACTTGACCACTCTTGGACCTCAGAAGAAATTGCCTCCCACACCCCTATAGGATGTGAGGAGACTTTTTGATTGATTAAAACAAATTATTTGGGGTGAAATCGGGGCTTAGGAATTGTCTGTGGACTGCACTTTCTCCATTGTGTTGATGATGCTTAATTAGGTAAAGCATGTAAAGGTTAGCCAACTCTTTACTTTTCTGTTTCTCAAAAGTAACAATTGAGTGGGTTTTAAAAATGCATGTTTTTCAATGGCAGTGCAATAATCCAGGCTGGAACCATGTGGCATTTTTCTTCCCTAACCTATCTTCATGAGAAACTTTGGGCATGAACTAGAGACTCATGAATTGGGTACCAATTTTTGTAGACATTTGCAAAACAGAGCTGTAAAATCTCAAGACCTTTCTGTGAAAAAAGTTCTGAAATTTTAATTTTTCTCCCTATCCCAGAAAAAGAGGTCCATTTTCCAGGGTCCTCTCTCCTGCAACATCCTCCCATCACATTTTTGCTTGAACTTCTTTTTCAACCCAGCACACCCACCACCCCAAATAATGACAAGTTGCTAAAGCATGTGGTACCATTGTAATTTGAAAGAAAACCTACTAGAGAATTTATCTTCCTTCTATAAAAATTTTGTGAATGATCTACCCAATTTTTGTTGATCTGTAGGATTGGTAAGATCAAGCAGCTGAAGGTGTACTGAAAGAGACTCACCCTACTTTTGCTCTAGAGCAGCCTTCCTTGATCTTTTTTCGGCCATGCCATAAACATAGTAAGAAACGTAGACCAAATGAGGATTGTATAAGTTGCATAATTAACCTTATAAGATGGTGTGTGCGGAATTGTTTCCTGTCTGTGGCCACTTTCAAAGGTGCCAGGGCCCCCCTATGGGCCCTATTGAGAATGGCTGCTCTAGAGTACACTGAAGAAACAACTACAGTATCTCAAAAACCTGCAACTACAATTTGTATAAAGTCCAATGTTCTCTACTAAGAGCATCAGTATTTTTGAGGGTCTCAAGTAGAAGTTTTTGTACTACTTCCTACCTAATTGTTTGGACTAGAAATTCCAGGAATGGAACCCTTAAATCTGGGGGCTTCTCCATGGAAAGCTGTAGTCTATATCTATAGGAAGTGAAGTCTGATACAGTTTCATCACTCTTCAAAATAAATGCTGGTGTCTAGGGATGGATTTCAGGTGCCACATTCCTTTGCATTACTAGGTTTATTTTGGAGCTACAAGGGCAGAGGGGAGCCACACAATGGCAGATCTTACAGCCAATATTTCTCTACAGTTTCCAGCAATTATTTAGAGAAGATTAAGCATATATAACAGGAGGGGGGCTTCATTTGCCAGGGGCATAGACTGTGTAATGCCTGAAACATACAGAAGCAAGAAAGGATGAAATGCAGTAAGAAATGAAGTTCTGTTCCAGTCATCCTGGTTTTTATTTAAATTCATTGTGCAGTCAGTGAAACGTAAAACTTGGTTCCAAAGTCACTGAAAGAAATAGGAACAATTGAAATCTACTAGCTGAGTTTTGTGCTTCAAATGATTTTCAAGCTTGTGCACAAACAGTGTATGTGATATATATAAATAAATGCAAGTGATACTGAAGGTTCTATTCCTATTCTAGTATTTAGGGATGCTTTTGCTTTTCAGCACATAGAAAGTTTCCTAGCCTGCAAGTCCAATGATTAAAATAACAACATGCTCCATTAGCCACTAATTGTATCCAACAAATTTAGAAGAGATGAGATTATTTCATTACAAACTTGTGTTTGGGGTGCAGAACAGTGTCCACTTTAACTACAGACTGCATGATTTCAGTTCCCTTCCTGATGGTAATTGAGACTTTTGGCTCTGATTTTGGAAAAACAGTGAATCCACTCCGTGCCTTAGTCCAAAGTCTAAAAAGAACTATCCAAGGTTCTGAACCTGTTCTAGAGACCAGATTCAGAACCTGTAAAGTTTATGCAAAACCTGGAACAGATTCAACACATAAACTGTAGTAGTCCCTGGTAGGAGATCTGCCAAGAGAACCAGTGAGTTGGTTATAAGTGGTTGGAGTGTCTGAAGGCATGTAGGGGAGCCATACTCTAATCCCTATTGAGCCATGAAACTCACTTGAGTGACTTTAAGCCAGTCGCTATTTTCAACTCAAATCTACCTCACAGAATTATTGTAAGGATAAAATGGAGAGGAGGAAAGCCATGTATGACATATTGAGCAACTTGGAGAAAAAGTGGCATATGGAATCAATCAATGAAGATTGCTAGGATATTATTAACTCCTTTTGTAATCTGATTGTGTCATCTGCAAGAGTTGTAGTACTGTCTTTGTGTAGGCATCCTTCAGTCTCGAGAGACTATGGTAACATGCTCTGTATGGAGGACTTGGAACAGTGTCTAGTGTGGCTGAGAAAGCCAATTCGAGAGTGACCATCCTTCCACACTGAAGTCAAATACAGTCTGTCCCCTGTCCAGCTCCTGGATTTTGCTGGTTTTGGGACTGCCTCTTTGCCACGGCTTGCTGGACAAGAGTTTCTTCAAATTGGGAGAGGTCATGCTGCACCACCTGCCTCCAGGCTGAACACTCAGAGGTCAAGGTTTCCTATTTGTTGAGGTCCATTCCTAAGACCTTCAGATCCCGCTTGCAGATCTCCTTGTATCACAGTTGTGGTCTCCCTCTGGGTCAATTTCCCTGCACTAATTCTCCAAATGATGATGCCGACAAAGGTCTGCATAGTCAAAGCTATGGTTTTTCCAGTAGCGATGTATGGAAGCAAGAGCTGGACCATAAAGAAGGCTGACCGCCAAAGGACTGATGCTTTTGAAATGTGGTGCTGGAGGAGACTCTTGAGAGTCTCCTGGACTGCAAGGAGAACAAACCTATCCATTCTGAAGGAAAAGAACCCTGAGTGCTCACTGGAAGGACAGATCCTGAAGCTGAGGCTCCAATACTTTGGCCATCTCATGAGAAAAGAAGACTCCCTGGAAAAGCCTCTAATGTTGGGAAAGTGTGAAGGCAAGAGGAGAAGGGGACGACAGAGGACGAGATGGCTGGACAGTTTCATTGAAGCTACCAACATGAATTTGAACAAACTCTGGGAGGCAGTGGAAGACAGAAGGGCCACGAGTGCTCTGGTCCATGGAGTCATGAAGAGTTGGACACGACTTAACAACTAAACAACACCAACAACAATGATCAATCAATCAATCAATCAATCAATCAATCAATCAATCAATCAATCAATCAATCAATCAATACAGGAGATCTTTTGGAATCTGGCCATCAGCCATTCTCATGACATGCCCGAGCCAAAGTAGACGTCGCTGTTTCAGTAATGTATACATGCTAAAAGTATTGTCTTTATGCCCTATGCATTGGTGAGACTGCAGTCAGCAAGCCCACTGACTTCTCATCATATGAGCTGGTCTAACCACACGAGGAGTGAAGTAGGAAGCTCCAAATGCTTTAGAAAGAGAGACGGTTGGATGCTTAGTTCTGATATTTACTAAGGCTGAATAACTTGTTCTGATAATTGAGGGGCAGATTCCAGGGGACTCTCATGTGATGTCAGAAAGGTACATCCATTCCAGGTTTTAATTTTAATTAACTGTATGGGAGTTATCCCAAGTGCTGAACCATGTTTCTGCAAATAGGTTCAGCACCTGGGATAGCTCCTTCAGAGTCTAAACTCAAACCTAGAATGTATTTACTTCCCTTCTCCCTTAACATTGTAGTCACCTGCTTCAAATGGTAAATGGCCCAGAGCTTTAAGGACTTTGGAACAGTATATAAGTAGTACACTTTGCTTTGTTTGTCTATGGAAGCCTCTCTCCACAGAGGTCTGATAGTGTGGGGCTTTCTCTTCACAAAACCAAAAGTGGAACCAGGAACAGCTTACATTCTTATCCCTCTGCAAACCTCCAAATGCCCTCAAATCCACAATGCTGTGAAACTTTCCAAAGCAGGTTGCTGGGAATCAAGGTGGGTTGAAGCAGGGAGGGGCAGGGATGAAAGTCCCAGCATACTAATAAACTCAGTTTTTAATTTATGACTGCTAATAAAGGAGATGCTATATTTTTTTCATGGGTGCTATTCATAGAAAGACTGGGGGAATCAAGCAAATAAATCTACAGTAATTAGATTTTGAACAATCCACCATTTAAAAATTTCCCAGGCTTTGTGCTAGAGTTTCTACAAGAAGGTTCATGAGTCATGATCATGGTGCTCCACTCCCTGCCTTGATCCAAGTGACTTAGAGGGCCCAGGTTCATGCACCAACTGGCTCTTTAGTCCTTTGTTTGGCATGTAGGACCCTAACTTGTTTTAACATTATGAGCCACTGCATTACTGCTTACTGGACTGGCTGGGACTGTTGAGAATGGCAGCCTCTGGAAGGCTACATTTTGACTGTTCCTGGTCAAGACCATCTATGCCAATATTTATCATTAGGATACCCAATGTAGAGTAGTGGATAGTGGTGGACTGAGGCCTGGGTTCAGATCTCCACTCAGCCATGGAAGCTCACAGGGGATGGATGTTTGGAACTTGTAAAAGTACTCCTTATATATCTCACTTACCTTGAAAGCCCTGTTAGGGTCACTGTAAAGCAGTTACGACTTGACAGCACATATAGCAACAACAACAGTGTTGTGCAGGTAAAGAATACATATAGACAACTTTATATAGAACCAATGAATCCTGGAGGGCCTGGGGTGCTCTGTTCCATGTGGTCACAAAGAGTCAGACACGACTAAACGACTAAACAACAATGAATCCTGACTGCAGTGGAGATGACTGTTGGAGCTGCAAAACTTTATATTTCTCCAGTGCTGATATTGCCCTCTGATTTGTCTCCTCACTTGTAGTACTGTGGAAGTATAATAATTTCCTGTGCTTCTCTGAGATCTGCCGACTAGAACAGTAATTCCCAATCTTGAGTCCCTAGATATTTTTGAACTTAAAATTCCCAGAAGTCTTCACCACTAGCTGTGTTGGCTAGGATTTTTGGGAGTTGTAGTCCAAGAACAGCTGCTGACTCAAGGTTGGGAACCACTGCACTAGAACAAACTGGGATCCCCAAATGTTCTTGGACTACAGTTCCCAGAAGCCTTCACTATTTGCTGTGCTGGCCAAGATTTGTGGGAGTTGCAATGCAAGAACATCTGGGGACATGTCAGAGACAGGAAGATCATCTGCTCCACAGTAAGAAGAGAGCCTTTTGCCCAGGTATGCGTTTGGATGATGCCTTTAAAATTGTAATTAGGAAAATGCTAGAAAAAGCCTAGATTTCATGTGCTGTGTTCAGACCCGCAGCGACGACTCACAGGAATCCTTAGACGAATAATGATATGACCTATATCTACAGAGAACATGCATTTTACCATGGTTCTCTGTGTCAATAATATTTAAGTCAAGATAGCAATAAGAAAGAGGGAAGTGCTAATAAGTTTCACATTTCTGGTTGCCCAACTGAAAGAGAGCTAGATGCAAGAGCTGAGTTCCCAGGAAAACAACCAGACACACTGCAATAACCTTCAACATATTGTTTATTATCAGGTTCTCACTCTTCATTCCGTCAGAGTTCCTGCTGACACATCTGTATTTTCACTAGGTGGAGCTGTAGGATGGCTCTTAGATGCATCAGACTCAGCTGCTTTCTCCCCCATTGTCTGAAAGACAAATTTCCTTTGTTTGACAATTTACAAATCATCAGTGAGAATGACAATGGGAGAAGTTGAGGACATTAGCAAAGCATTGGCACAGGGAACCTGCTTGCAAATTGCCAATTGTGTGAGCACCCATATTTTTTCCATTCTCTATCCTGCCAATTACTTTCCTAGATAGCAATAATTTGATCATTTGTGTGTTAAATGATACACTCCCTTCCAATGCTATGGTTGCCACCAGACTTGGCTGTGTTAAACTGCTAATCACTCTTTTCTTAATCAGGGGTTGGATTAAATACCAAATGTGTTCACTTGGCTAGCAGCATGGGAAGGGTTTGGGGCACTTTTTTCTCTGAAGAGAAGTGGGATACCTTGTGACTTGATTTTTTTCCCCTCTTTTTGTATGTTGATCTGCCAGTATTCCTCCTCCATCATTATTCCATCAGATTCAGTAATTTCTACCTTACACTTAAAAGAGAACATCTTTAAACATTGTGGTCAATTTTGCATTGTTAGGTCATGTTTAACCAACCTAAAATGATTTAGTTTTACAATTTTTAAGTTTATTATTGATCTATGATAGGTCCAGACAGTCACACATTGTCTGGACCTATCATCTAAAGTAATTTTGCTTATCTACTTGTAATCCACTTTTCCTTTTTTGTTGCTGTAAAAAATCAGTAAGGGGAAAAATGCATACATACATATATGTTTTTAATCATGAGCTTTACCCTCTTCCACATCTTCCTGCTCACCAACCATAGTCTGTTCTTTTACTCTTCCCCTCCCCCCCATGACATTTGGCAGGCTCAACTGTGTAATGCTTGGCTGGTTTTATTGTTGTCTGCTCCCAGTGGGGAATAGTTGACACCGCTCTCTGTTTTCAATTGATATCCATTTTCAACAATATTGCTTTCTATTAGATTCCGGCACAGTTTGTAGCAGCCACACTGAATATGGACCACATTGACCTCCAAGCTTTAAATGCATCCAACAGAGAAATAAGCAGTATAAATAAACAAATACACAATTGTTTGAAATATCTTGTTCCAATCACAATTAGCATTTTTTAAAAAAATATACACCCCACCCATGCCAATTTAAGGACAAAGTATAGATTAACGCCCACAGAATGGAACAGGCTCTTATTTATTTATTTATTGGGAAGCTTAAAGGAGCGCAATTTATTGTATTGTAGAAACTCATTAACAATGCTACCTGCCTTACTTTATTTACAACATTGACACAAATGTCAAATGCATGTTCACAATGGATTTCACAACCACATCCCTCCTTGATGACTCTCATTTAGTTTAGTGAGTTGACTTGTGGTGTTATCTGGGGATGAGCAAGGGCAGAAGAGTCACATGCAAAAATATTTGGAAGAAAAGATCTACATTTTGCCGAAGCATACAGGATGGTTTCTGGAATTAGCTCAGAGGGTGTTCTTTTCTCTCTCTCTCTCTCTTTGGGCAGACAAAGAGGTAGCTCTCCGATGGAGACTTTGGCCTTTGTCGGGAGGCTCTGGCAGACATTCTTAAGAGCATCTTCCTAGATATTGATGGGAGATTGGTGAACCATTTAGAGAATGGCAAAAGTCAATAGCAATAAGCTCATTTTAACTGAAATAGAAATGAGGTCATTACCACTGTGTCAGGAACTAGCTTCTTAGTAATTAAAACCTCCATGTCTGGAAGCAAAGGATGGAGAAAGGGGAGGAGGAAGAAAGAGAAAGAGAGAATAATGTATTAGATTTATTTTACAGATATTAACAATGGACATGTTTGGTTCTCAGAAACATCTACAACTAGGAGCTCAAGTGTGGGTATTGTTGGGTACATTTAGACACGCTCCCTCCTAATGAATAATATTTTTATTTTTATTTATTTTATTTAATTTATATCCCGCCTATCTAGTCACGATGGACTACTGTAGGCGGCCAACAACAAAGATAAAATACAATAAGATAAAACAACAAATTACAAGACAATTAAAGTAAAGAAACAATAAAGGAGAAAAGAAAATCAAAAGTGATCTGGTGAGAAGGCCTGCCGAAACATCCAGGTCTTTAATAGATTCTTAAAGGTGCCCAGCGAGGGAGCTCCGCAAATACCAGGAGGTAAATTATTCCACAGGCGAGGAGCCACCGCCGAGAAGGCCCTATTTCTTGTTTTCTCTTTTCGGGCCTCCCTCAGCGTTAAGCTCCTCAGCCTCACCTCCTGGCTCGCCCGTGTGACCCGGGTAGAACTTGGTGGGAGTAGGCGTTCCGCCAGGTATCGAGGCCCTAAACCGTTTAGGGCTTTATACGTAAGTATTAACACTTTGAAGTCGATGCGGAACCTGATGGGCAGCCAATGCAATGTGGCCAGAGTGGGCGAAATATGTTGGAATTTTTTCACTCCACTGAGTAATCTGGCCGCCGCATTCTGCACCACCTGTAATTTCCGCAGCAACCTCAAAGGAAGCCCCACGTAGAGCGCATTACAGTGGTCTAATCTTGAGATTACGAGCGCGTGTACTAAAATGGTGAGCGCCCCCACTTCCAGGTAGGGCCGCAGCTGGGCTATCCGCCTGAGATGAAAAAAGGCGGTGCGGACCACCGACGCCACCTGTGACTCCATGGAAAGCACCGGGTCCAGATGGATCCCCAAGCTGCGTACCCCATCCTTTGCAGGGAGAGTCACCCCCCCAAAAGAGAGGGAGTTTCCCAAATCCCCACCCTCAGTACTTCCGTCTTGTCCGGGTTCAGCCTAAGCCCGTTCTCCTGCATCCATTCCAGTATAGTCCCCAGGCAGCGCTGGAGGCACAGGACGGTTTCTCCTGCGGTTGGCAAAAAGGAGATGTAGAGCTGCGTGTCGTCCGCATACTGGTGACACGAAGCACCACACCCCCTGATGACCCCACCCAGCGGCCTCATATAGATGTTAAATAGCATTGGGGAGATAATCGACCCCTGTGGAACCCCACAATTGAGGCTCCACGGGGCCAAGATTCTCTCCCCAAGCTGAACTCTCTGGGGGCGGTCCTCCAAGAAGGAACGGAGCCAGGACAATGCCAGGCCACCTATTCCCAACTCGGAGAGCCTCCCCAGGAGGATACCATGGTCAATGGTATCAAAGGCCGCTGAGATGTCGAGGAGGACCAACAGGGACACTTTGCCCCTATCGGCCTCCCTCAATAGGTCATCACACAGGGCGACCAAAGCCGTTTCTGTGCCGTAGCGCGGCCTGAAGCCCGACTGGAATGGATCCAGGGCATCTGTTTCATCCAGGAGCGCCTGAAGCTGGTCGGCCACCACCCTCTCGACTACCTTGCTAAGGAAAGAAACATTGGCGGCGGTTATATAATACAGTTCACATTAGTGGAATCTGCCTTCTGCCCTGATCTATGTCCAGTCAAGACAGCCAGGGTGGTGTAGTGGTTAGCATATGCAAATCGGAATGCAGATTTACCGAGACCACCCTGAGCTATCTGGAGGAAAAGTGTCATGGTGGCTGGGAGATTCGGGCAGCTATAGTCTCAAAAAGTAAGTTGTCAAAACTCTTGTCAAATCATTATCTACACTTTGGGTGGTGGTAGGTAGGTAGAATTCCTTTTTAAAAAGTATCCAAAAAGATTGAAAGTAAATTATTTTGAAGTGGTGTCCAGCATTTGGTCTTTGTGTGGAGATACCAAAACCTTTCCCTTGTTCCCTGTGAATCTGTTCACATTTAAAGGAAGGCTCCCTTTCTCAAAAGGCTAATTAGTCATTGAAGTGGCAGCTGTTGTCTCACAGCAAATGATCTGCTGTCAACAACGGGCAAACTTCCTGAAGCTTGATGTGCCCAGCATTTCTGGGCACAGGAAGCCTTTTCTTTTTCTTTTTGTACTGTTAACTCCTAGAATCTCCAGCACTCTGGGGTTCTAGACTAAGAAAAATTAACATGTTTTAGTTCTAGCTGTGTCCTTTAGCAGATCAGAAATAGCATCCCTTTTAAAGTTTTGAAGAAGACAGGCGGCTGTTCCAAAGATGCAGTTCCCCTGATGCAGAAGATTGACTGGCTTCATCTCTGGTACAGTCCCTTGCAGTTCTTTATCTCAGGATGACATCCCTAGACAACTATCTGTGTATGGTATAGCTGAATTGCTGAGAACCTGAACTCTGCCTGCACATAGCTTGAAGCATTTGACAAGGCCTCATCAGCTGCTGTATGAAGGAATAAAAGCAATGTACCACAGCATTTTAAAGATTTTTCATCACTTACATATGTTTAAGTCATCCTTACAACAACCTGCAAAGTAGATGAGCATTAATAATCTATACTGAGGATGTGTGGGATTTGGAGTGGGACTAAGGCTAAGAGATAAGGTATTAATATCTGTTTATATTCACATTGGTAGTTTCATCCATCCCCATTTCCACTTTCATTGTTTTCCCACATTAAAGGTCAACAAGTCTGAAGAGGGAGAACTCTGCTATCTGTGGGTGCTCTCCACTGGAATTGCAACCTTGGAAAATCCTGCTTTTAAGTCCTGATTCATGTGAAGAATATATATTAGGAATGAGATTTTTGCATTACCATGAACAACAACAAAAGAGGCTCTTACTTTTGCTCTGATGTTCTTTTGTTGATTTTCCCAAAGAGAGATCCTTAAACAGGAATTCTTTGTGTTAATGAAAGAAAGGAAATGGAAAGAGTTGGTTTTTTGTATTTGTTTCCTTCTTTCATTTTCTTCTTTTTAATCTCTTATCTGTCAAATTACCCAGGAAATTTTCAACCAAAGTGTCAGGAGAGCTGCTGTCAACAGCCAGTCAGAATGTCCAGGAGGTGGAATGGGAATTTTGAATCTCTGAAAGGACCTGGATTAGTTGGAACCCAGTGGGAGTGCTTTCTGTGTTTCGCTAGAGCTTTCACTGCCAGTCACTCATTGCCCTTCACTAGCTACCTTGATGTCTTGCACTGTCACTTAGAGAGAAACTCCTGCCTGCTCCTAAAGCAGCTGGTGGTGGTCAGGGCAAAAGCCCTGCTCTTTCCCCTCCCTCTCCTTGTCTCGCCACTATGTTCTTCCTGGTGCATCTGCTCATCCAGGTACAACCATCTGTAGCCCTGATGTGCAGTGGAGAAGAGAGGTGAAGAGAATGCTTGGTGGTGGCAGAGGAGACATGAATAGCACAAGAAATAATTAAGTAAATAAATAAATAAATAAAAATGAGCAGGAACATTGCCCAGTCAAGCTTAACCTACAGGAGGAAGACATACTTGCCTGAGATTTGGTGCCAGAAAATATGAATGGGGAAAATACAAACAAAAAAACAACAACAACAAAAAGGAACAGCACATGAAAGACACAAAAATGGAAGCGCGTCCACAAAGGATCTGAAAAAGAAAACAAAAGTGAAAATTTTAATGGTGCACATTTCTAGTGTACATGGAGAGTGGAGGATCTCTGTTTTAGACTCATCATATGTAGGCCAATAAAATTAGAAAGAAAGGAGTGGCACTTGCTGTGATGAGTTTGCCATTAATTTTGAGGGAAAAATCGCTCAGATTCGCAGTGTATTGGACTCCACCATTACTGCAGAATCAGAGGATGTGTCCAGTGTGGCATGCTTAGGTCAAATATTAATGGATGAGTTTCAATTGTTGAGACCTGAGGATGTGGACAGGGTGCTTGGATCTGTCCATTCTACCACCACTCCGCTTGACCCTTGCCCATCTTGGCTAACTGGAAGGTCTGCCAGGGGGGTTCGCACTTGGGTCCCAGAGGCCATGAATGCCTCTTTGAGAGAGGGAGTGGTCCCTACCACCTTGAAAGAGGTGGTAATTCAGCCACTCCTAAAAAAGCCTAATCTGGACCCAAGGCTGGTGGTTAACTACCGACCAGTGGCGAACCTCCCTTATTTGGGCAAGGTGTTAGTGGGTTGTAGCGGGGCAATTCCAGGCACTGCTGGATGAAACAGATTTTCTGGATACATTTCAATCGGGTTTCAGGCCCAGTTTTGGTATGGATGGTTTTGTTCGCCCTGTACAATGACCTTTGCTGGGAGACAGGGGGAGTGTGACCCTGTTGATACTCCTGGATCTCTCAGCGGCTTTCAACACCATCGGCCATGGTGTCCTTCTGGATAGGCTGGCTGGGTTGGGAGTTGGGGGCACCGCTTTATGGTGGTTCCACTCCTTCCTGGCTGACTGTGTCCAGAGGGTGGTGCTGGGGGACAGTTGCTCTGTCCCATGGCATTTATGTCATGGAGTTCCTCACGGCTTGATACTGTCCCCCATGCTGTTTAACTTCTACATGGAACCACTGGGAAAGATAATCAGGAGGTCTGGGCTGAGGAGACAGCAATATGCTGACGACACTCAGTTCTACCTCTCGTTTTCCACCAATTCAGGTGAGGTGGTTTCTGTGCTGAACTCGTGTCTGGACCTGATAATGGATGAGGGTTAATAAATTGAAACTCAGTCCAGACAAGACGGAAGTGCTGTTAGTGGGTGCTTCACCAGACAGGCTGGAGGGCCATTTCCCTGCCCTGAATGGGGTTTTACTCCCCCTAACAAACAGGGTCCACAGCCTGGGGGTGCTCCTGGACCACGGGCTAACTCTGGAAGCCCAGGTGGATTCAGTGGCCAGAAGCGCCTTCCTTCAGCTGCAGAAATTATACCAGATACGGTCCTACCTGGATGAGCAGAGTCTCATGACACTGGTAACATCCCACAGCTCTGTGTGGGACTGCCTTTGAAGATGGTCCGGCGACTGCAACTGGTCCAGAATCGAGCTGCGTGGCTGGTGAGTGGTGGGGCTGCTAGGGGATATATCAAGCCGATTCTGATTAAATTACAGTACATTAGCTACCAGTTGCTGCCCAGGCCCAATTCAAAGTGCTTGTTTTGACATATAAAGCTTGGGCCCTGGATACCTGAAGGACTACCTCCTTCCATATGAACCTACCTGGCAGTTAAGATCTGGCCAGGGGGCCCTTTTGAAAGAGCCGTCTCTCAAGGAGGTAAGAGGGATGGCTTGTAGACAAAGGGCCTTTTCGGCAGCTGCCCCCAGACTATGGAATGCCCTCCTGACTGAAATTCGTCTGGCGTCGATGCTGATGACATTTCGGTGCCAGGTCAAAACCTTCCTGTTCCAGAAGGCTTTTACTTGAAATAATAAAACTGTGGGTCCTGATGGCAACTTTTAGAGTATATATTTTAATTGTTTTACCTTTATACTGCTATAAAACGCCCAGAGACCTTTGGGTAGTGTGGGCAGCATATTAGATAGATAGATAGATAGATAGATAGATAGATAGATAGATAGATTAGATAGATAGATAGATAGATAGATAGATAGATAGATAGATAGATAGATAGATAGATAGATAGATAGATAGATAGATAGATAGATAGATAGATAGATAGATAGATAGATAGATAGATAGATAGATAATTGCTCCTCTGTACCCATCTGCTGGTTTCCCTAAACCACTTAGTGAGTTTTGGAAAGATTTGATAAATAGGCTAGTCTCTTACAGCACATGTCTGTGTATGTTATACTCAGATTTAAGTGCAATTTAGTTCATTGTGGTTTACTCTGAGTGTAAGATTGCAATTTTAGGCATTCTGGTGCACAGGTTTTGCTATTTTCCTTTGGCGGATGCTATCTAGAAGTGTAATTTATGCCACTTTGGTTACTTTGTCTGATTGAATAATGATGGACCCTCTTATCATGTTCTGTCTGATTTCCATCTTGGTTTCTAGGTACATGGGGGTGGCAGAGCCACAAATTGTTGCAACCATTTGTGTGTGCAGCTGAGCTGGCTGCAACAGACTTTTCCATCCAATCCTTCCCAGGGCAGACCTTGCAACTCCATGAAGATTTTACAGAGATGGTTGTGAAATCTTGATGGGTGGAGTGCACTTTTGGGGAGGGGAGGGGGGAGGATTCTCATAAATTAGGCAGAGAAATTTTCCACTATTCAATCTCTTTTGCTTGAGTCAAAGGTTGATCCTGGATCCAAAACATTCTGCAGATTGTGCAAAAGAATAGGAAAACCGTTCAAAATAGCTGTAGCAGAAGTAGTATGACAGTCCAGAAAAAGAAGTCTGAAACTCCTGTGACAGTCAAAACTTTACATATGTTTGCACAATAATTTAGTTCCATGAATTATGCTGCCTGCCTTTTCTACTCCATCCTCACTCCTTGGGTAAGCCAAACATTCATATGTTTTCTCGAAGGCTTTCATGGCTGGGATCCGATGGTTGTTGTGGTTTCCGGGCTGTTTGGCTATGTTCTTAAGGTTTTTCTTCCTAACGTTTCACCAGTCTCTGTGGCCGGCATCTTCAGAGGACAGGAGCTAGAACTTGCTGTTCTTGTTTGATTATTATGTATTTGTCTATGTTTTATTATTTGATTTTATATTTGGAAGCCGCCTAGAGTGGTCCGGTGGGCCAGATAGGCGGGGTATAAATTAAATAAATAAATAAATAAATAAATAAATAAATAAATAAATAAATAAACTCTGTCTGTGCTCTGTTGCAGTTTGTGGGATAGTTGAGTATTTATAGCTGTGGGATCAGCACAGACAGAGTTCTGACTCCTGTCCTCTGAAGATGCCGGCCACAGAGGTTGGAGAAACGTTAAAAAGAAAAACCTTAAGATCATGGCCAAACAGCCCAGAAAACCCACAACAACTATTCATATGTTTATTATGAAAATAAGTTAATTAAAATATCATATATGATGGTAAAGCTATGATGTGGCCATATTTACAATACAGTGTACATTGTGGGCATCACATATCATTGCAAAAGGATATTGTCATAAAACCTGGAAAAAGCATAGAAAATGGCACACATGTCAATTAATGATTTGGGCTTGAAGCATCTTTGTGAGACAAAAATGAAGAATTTAGAATGTTTTAATCTGGGCAAAGAAACAACTCACTGTGTGGTCTTCTTTCTGTGCAATCAGAAGTATGTCCCAATGGGTTCAGTAGGATCACAGTAGAAGATTTACTGTATAGACTACAAATCCCAAAATCCCTCAGACCATGGCTATGCTGACTGGAGGGAGATGTAGTCCCCAAGGTAATTTTTCTCTGTTTATAATGGAATTGTGATTTAAAGTGAGGGGAGGCATGATAGAAAAAAAGGAACATGATGTATATATGATTATCCTTAAACAATGGTCCTCAGCCTTTGGTTCTTCAGCTTTTTGGGCTGCAAAAAAGATGGTAAAAAACAGTCAGCAAGTTAAGAACCTTGGTTAATACATACACAACATTTTCAGTGTGAGAATATCTATAAGGGGAGTTTTTAATTGCCAAAATGACTTGGATTAATTTGCAAAAATAATAATAATAATAAGGCTAGAGACACATACATATCTGGGCAAGATTGCTTTTTAGTTTTCTTAAGTAAACATGAATTGGTTGACAGGAAGGAGAATGAAATAGACTGGGAGGAGAAGTTATGATTGAAGACACGTAGGCAGGGGGTAATTTAGAAGCATTGATCACCATCTCATTAGGTCGGAGATTGCAGGGAGGGAAATGAGTACTAAATGAGAAGATGGAGGCCAGAGACTGAGGCTGAAATCAGATGAGGAATACAACCCAAGAATGCATTTTCCACTGCTCTGAATGGAAAAAAAAATAAAGAGGTAGCAACAAAAAAGGAGAGAAGACTATGTTCAGGTGCTTAAAGCTGATTAATGACTGAAAGATGCACCCCTAAAGTGCTTGCTTGCAGCAATGGTTTAATTGAGTCCTATTCTGGTGCTGTGAACTGAGTAGGGTCCTTATCAATCCCTGAGGGCAGTGTGTGAGTTGAGGTAGTGCAAGACTAACTCTACAGCATGGACAGCACTGCCCTCCAAGAGAAGTGAATGTTTGGGGCCGTACCATGGGGGCTGCCCTTGTTGTCTCCCAGCCTGCATAGCCGGGATAACTGCCTTGCTCTGCCTGTTGGTAGTGCCAGCACTGTGTAAGGACTTAGGTTAGAATTAAAGAATGTATCTGCACCTACACGTGAATAGCAGCTGATGGGTAAATCATGTATTTTCACAGGGATCAGTGGGTTCCATGGAGTGTAATGGGTTAACAGGTACATGCATCACTGGGATTGCTCACTTTGCATGCCTGACCACTTACACTCAGAGTCTCATTTTACATTCCAAGCCAAGCTGGAGAAGACATTTTGGGGTTAATGAGTCTTTGTTTCAAATAGAAACAGGCATTAAAAGCCAGGTAAATTAGTATTCTGAACCAGGTAATCTTGAACTTTGGAGATATCACACATACAAACCATTCCCTGAAGAAAGAGGAAAGAAAGAAAGAAAGAACTATAGCAATGAAGTAAACAGGTATGAGGAAAAATTTTTCCCCACTTTAAAGCATATTAATTTTCAAAGATGCAATTCTGTATATGACTACATTGGTGTGTGAATATGCCAGGTCAATGCTGATCAATGCTTGGAGGGTTAGTTATGGAAAATATGCATGTCATGCACACTGTGAGAAAACAATCAGGAAGCAGGGTAGTTAAGTGGCATAGTGCATGGTTTGTATGTAAAAGCTCTGAATTCAAACCCTGGCATTTTCTGTCTCTGAACATCTGTTGTCCAAAATACCGTACTTGTACAAAATAGGACTGACATTCCCTAAGCTATTTGGGAGGTGGCTTGAACCAATTTGTTCTCAGGTTTGTGCAGGTATTTGTATGTTTCTGGTGGAGGTGGAAAACTGTGAATAGGCAAAACAAAAAGCTATAACTTGGGATGGGTGGGGGGAATACTACACAACACTTTGGAAAGGTAATGGACATTCAGTTTATAGTCAAAGTCCCTCCCAACTTTTACCTTCTTTCCACTTTTCCCAGGAAGCTAAGTATTTTTGCCCTCCAAATTTCAGCATTGTTTGTCCCCTAGATGCCAGTGCAAACTTTAGAGATTTAAAGGTATACAAAGATCGGAGGATGACTGGGGTTTCAGAAGCACACAAATATACCTGCTCCAGCTGATTTGATTATTGTTCTTCGACAGTCCAGATTTCAGGACAAAGACTTTACAAACTAACAAACAATCGCACTAAAAGAAATAAGTATGATGCAACATTTGATTATCTTGATACAGCATGTAACCTACAGCAGTGGTCCCCAATCTTTTCCCAACCGCTGATTGGTTGGGGGGGCATGGTCCTTGTGCGTGGAGGATGTGGCACACTTACGTGCAGGGCATGGCTTGCTCGTGCTGGGGCATGGTGTGCTTGCATGCATGCATGGGGCGTACTCACAGGGGGGGCTTGCGGGGGGGCAGGAGATCTGTGTCCACAGCCTGGTCCTGCTTAGGCCACGTACCGGTGCTGGGTTGCAGACCAGGGGTTGGGGGCCCCTGACCTACAGTATACACTGGAGAAGCTATTGCTTAGACAGGACATGGAGAGACAGAATGATTTCCAGTTGGCAAGGTGTCAGACAAAGGAGCAATTTTATCTATTTGTATGCAGACCATATCATAGAAAAAGCTGAGTTAGATTCAGATGAAGAAGGAATGAATGAACTTTAGTGGAAAAACATCAATAGGAGAGAACTCAGAAGGTGGTGCTGAGGGATACCTGTTTGACACCCTGGCTGCTGACCTGTTTTATCTCCAATGTTATTTAAAGTGAAACTGCTGGGAGAGATTGTTCAGAGCTTTGGGGTTTGGTGTCACCAGTATGCTGATGACACCCAACTGTACCTTTCCTTGTCACCTAGGAAGTTGCTTCGTGTCAGTAATGGACTGGATGAGGGTGAATAAACTGAAGCTTAATCTAGACAAGATAGAGGTGCTCCTGGTCAATTGAAAGGCAGATCAAGGAATAGGGGTGCAGCCTATACTAGATGGGGTTACACTCCCCTTGAAAACACAAATGCACAGCTTGGGGGTGCTCCTGGACTCATTTCTGAGCCTAGATACCCAGGTTTCAGCAGCGGCCAGGAGTGCATTTGCACAATTAAAGCTTGTATGCCAGTTACATCCATTTCTGGAGAGATCTGATCCAGCCACTGTCATATACCCCAGTTACTTCTCGGCTGGATTACTGTGACTTGCTCTATTTGAGGCTGCTGATGGAAAGTGTCAGGAAACTTCAGTGGGCCTAAATGTAGCCATTGTCAACTGGGCTGGTTACAGGGATCACATAATCCCTCTGTTACAGCAGCTCTTCTGGCTGCTAATCAGTTTCCGGGCAATTCAAAATGCTGGTTTTAACCTCTACAGCCCTAAATGGCCTGGGTCCAAGCTATCTCAAAGATCATGTCTCCTACTATGAACCACCTTGAGTGTTAAGATTATCAGGAGAGGCTCTTTTCTCATCCCACTACCTTCACAGGTGCATCTGGTGGGAACACAGGAGAGGGCCTTCTCTGTTGCTGCTCCAAGACTTTGCAAGTCCTTCCCATAGGAGCCTACTTACAGCTAAGGAATAAAGGCTCCATCATACATGATGAATCTTCATGATGATGAGGGAAGTGACTGTGCTCTATGGGAGGTGCAAGGTATTGGAGGTCTGTTGGTCTCCCTGCCCATTATACACCATACATGATGCCTCTCAGAAAATGTTATGAATGCAAGTTTGGCTGCAATCCCTGGTAAATCTAGTACAGTGGGGTCTCTACTTAAGAACATCCCTACTTAAGAACAATCCAACTTAAGAACAGCTCCATTTGCTAAATTTTGCTTCTACTTGAGAACAGAAATCCAAGATAAGAACAGGAAAAAAAACCCTTTTCTGCTCTTTTTTTAACCTTAGGTCATCTTAGGTTAAAAAAAATTCTCCCCCTAGTGGTACAGTACGTATTAACCAGCTTTGCATTAGTTCCTATGGGAACTAATGCTTCAATGTACGAACGCACCTCTACATAACAAAAAAACAGCCAGAACGGATTAATTGGTTTTCAGTCCATTCCTATGGGAAATTTTGCTTCAACTTAAGAACGTTTCAACTTAAGAACACCATTCCAAAACCGATTAAGTTCTTAAGTAGAGGTTCCACTGTAACCCTTTGATCAAGTGCGAGAAAGAGTGTGGAATTTTTTCCCTGTGTGGAAAAGCTCTCATCTCTACAAACCACAAATTGGTCTTTAAATTGTTGCCTGATTGGAGGAACCTCCAAGGTAGATTTAGAGGGTGTGTAGGAAGGAGATGCCTGAGGCTGGGGAAGGGAATTTCCCATTGTGGAAACAGGTACTTGCTCACATAACATTGGATTGAGTCCCATAATTTTGCACCAGCTTCCTAGTTCTGCTAATGTTACACAGTTTTCTTGTGTATGGGAAGAGCCTGTAGATTTACTGCTGCCATCTCTCTGGAAACCCCTTCAAATGAATTCTCTGCCTCCAGGGTCCTTTTAACCTGGATACATCAATGTAAAGAAAATAAATGGGATGCTGTTAAGGGGGAGGGAGAAGCAACCAAGAAGTTTAAGGGGAATTTCAGAAGAAAAAGACAAACCTGAGTGAGGACAGATTTGAAATATGGGACACCGTGTAGTAACCATACAACAAAGAATTAAGAAGGTGATTTTTCGGCATGGGAGAGAAAATCTCTCTCTCTCTCTCTCTCTCTCTCTCTCTCTCTGTGATTCACCTGAGTAGTTAAATAGGCTATGCTACAGATGTGAATTCTATATTTCTGCAGTCTTTGAAAGATGACGCGAGACTGATGAACTGTGGGGATCTTTGTTTCCTTGCACTTAACATTTGCAGATACTTCTCTCATGTAGTTTTCTCTTTGCATATTTTATAGTGAGAGAACAGCTAACAAATTACTTTTAGTTTCATAGGAAATATATGAGATATTGGAATACAACATTTTTTCCAGTGTAGTTGTTTGTGTCCCATATTCCCTCCATTAAAAAAAAAATCAATGTGACTTCTTTGGAGTAAATTGGGCTGCAGACTCAATGGCCTTAAAAAGCAAAGCTGCAGCTGTGTTGCAAGCTTCTTGCTGTTTGTTTCTGCATTGCCTACATACCCTAAGCAATGAAACAACCTCGCTCCTGCTGGTGTGGGATCATCCTGTCTCCATGATGTCTTAATCTCTGGCCTCACTTAATCGAATCCTAACGGTGTTGAATTGTGGCTGCTAGAGGTTGAAGGTGGATTACAATGTGTGCAATATTTGGAATCACTTTCCTCAGGTCTTCAAATTAGTTTCAAGCCATGTATTTGAAATAAAATGAAATTTTAAAAATCTTTATCCTAGAAAGGCTCTCTTACGCTTTTATTATAGTGTGTGTCAGAAGAGTCTGTTGTTTAAAAACTTACCTGGAGGGATGATGATGACTGTCTGATTCAGGTCCTTCAGCTCCTACAGTGTCTGTCTACACACTACTTTAGCAATGGTTCAATATTCCATTTGGCCTGGATGTTGTTCTCAGGGTGGCCATAAATATACACAATTCACACACTCCAAAATGAAGACTGTATATTAGCTTCTGCGGGAAGGCATCCAAAACTGTAGACTGGAGAGCTGAGAAAACCATCAGTGTCTGGAGTGAAACACAAGAGCAATGACTGGATGCACACGCTCATGTGCAGGTATGGGAAGTGGGACAGAAAATGCCCTTTAAAAGTAACATTCAGAGGTAACTTATTATTACTTCCCCTTGCTGCCTTGTTGTGGCAAAGGGGCTTGAGTAATTCAGAGAAGCTACGGGCTGTGCCGTGCAGAGACACCCAATACAGACAGGTGATAGTGGAGAGTTCTGACTAAACGCGACCCACCTGGAGCAGGAACTGGCAAGCCCCTCCAGTATCTTTGCCAAGAAAACCCCATGGACAGAAACAAAAGGCTAAAAGATATGACGCTGGAAGATGAGCCCCTCAGGTTGGAAGGCATCCAACGTAATACTGAGGAAGAGCGGAGGACAAGTACAAGTAGCTCCAGAGCTAATGAAGTAGTTGGGCCAAAGCTGAAAGGACGCTCAGCTGCAGACGCGCCTGGAAGTGAAAGGAAAGTCTGATGCTGCAAAGAAAAATACTGCACAGGAACCTGGAAGGTAAGATCTATGAACCTTGGTAAGCTGGATGTTGTCAAGCAGGAGAACTCCTGGAGGCAGTGGAAGACAGGAGAGCCTGGCGTGCTCTGGTCCATGGGGTCATGAAGAGTCAGACACAACTTAATAGGTAAACAACAACAAGTATTACTTATTGTATATAAGTAATGCATTTGTTACTCATTTCTCCTAAAAATAAGATTTCAACGACTCACAACATTACTTGCTCCACCAAAAGGAGTATGCGATTACTAGCTACAAATTAGATAGCTACTATTAAGTGGTATCTACCTTATATGTAACTGTTAAGTTCTTCATCATCCACTCATCCTGCTTGATCTCTGGGTTAAATTCTTTGGTGTTAATGTCATTTGCTTGCCCCATGCCAGCTTTGAATAGACTTGGGGTTGGCACTTTGATCTGCCCATGGATCTGTTCTGAGTTCATCTGTAATTTGTCCTTGCCCATAACCATCTTGTCCAGAGTTATTTTCTTCTCTCTTTTTAAAATTCTAAGTGGCATATCACTTTATCAATGTTGCAGAAAGAAAGACTCCAGCACTTATGCAAAGGTCAAACTGTTTATTAAGAGATACTGAAAGGGAAACAGTTCTGAGAGCAGGCATAATTGCTGATTTCCTGATGGACAGCATCCCGCACCACCTCAAAGTCATCACCAAGACATCAGCACAGGGAACATCCCTGCACACAGAATACAACACAGCCGTAGAGCGATTTAAAATAAACAACATCCTGAAAGGTTTTAAAAAATAAGCAATGAAGAAGCAATGGCCACATAGGCCAGCTACGTACATAATTTTGGAACATAAGACAGAAGCAGTTTGACAAGTTAAAGAATAAGAAATTGAGTAAGTAATAATTGCTGTTCTTTTATGACACTGAAAAAGTTCTGCCTCAGGGATCACTTGTCTTGACTTACTCTGCTGAATGGTAGGGCTGGCCATGAATTGGGAACCTTTGTATACAAAGCATGTTCTTTGCTCCTGAGTTACAGCCCTTCCTCTGGTGACACAGTGTCTCTGCTATCAGAACAATGCTGGAGGATACTGCATTTAAGGAGCTGTTCTCCAGGTGACTCATGCAGTGTGGTATAATATTTTAATTCCCTCCAGAATGCATACTCCCAAACTGTGAAAACTGGTAGACAGCACCTACCAGTGGTCTAGTGGAACCAGGGCTCACACGGTTGAAGCTCCAGGACTTTCAGAGTGGTAGGGATTACAACAACATCTCCCACTCTCCTCAGGCTTCCCTGTTGCCTCTTAGATTAGATGAAATCCTTACAGTAGTTGAGAGAAAAATAATGTTGCAAACTCTCCTTGACATGCACAGTATTTGAAGGTGGTTTATTCTTGAATAGGCAATTAAGAGCCATTAACTTGGCAAAAGAGCTATTCCTCAATTGTTGTTGATATGGTCCCATGTAACTGCCTGCAATTTTGGACTCTTTTTATGGGTAGAGTGACTATGGGGACTCTCATGATGAACACCTGCACTTTCCCATTTAGCACTGGTGCCAAAATATTTGCTGGGCAAATTTTGTGCAGTGTGAATTGCAGAGATTTGTCTGTGAGTGTAGTATTTTTCTTTCTCAAATTATCAGGGCAGAGCTGCTGATCTAGAATGAGACTATGGTACGGGGGAGTGCTTTGATGGAAGCATCAGCTGGAGCTTTTCAAAAAATCCATGCAGATAGGAGCTGAGGGGTCCATAACATCCCAGAGAAGTGTCTTGAAACTGGCAGAGCTGGAGAGAGAAGCAGCTGAATTTTGTGCCTCTTGTACCAAAATAATTGGGCTGGTTTGGGGCATTGTGAATCTTGAGTTATGTGTAGGGTTGCCAGCACTTTAATTCAGAGTGACGGCTGAATTAAAGCCATATCTGGTTGCCTTTAAACCATATCTCAAACACTGCAAGAGCTCTTAGAGTCATAGAAGTGTAGAGATAGAAGGGACCTCATAGATCATAAAGCCCAGTCCTCTGCTGTAGCAGGAAAGCGAGAGCTAATGTAGCTCTGACAGATGGCCATATAACATATATTTAAAAGCCTCCAAAGAAAAAAGGGTCCACCATATTCCATTCTATTGTTGACAAACTCTTACTGTCTGGAAGTTCTGTGTAATGTTTAGTTGATATCTCTTTCTTGTAATTTGAGTCCATTAGTTTAGTTTTTTTAAAAGGAGAGAGATGGGATAAAAATATTTTAAATAAACAAACAATAAATACTACCCACTGGAACTGATGAAAATAAGAACGGCCCATCCTCCACATCACAGCCTTTCAAATATTTGAAGATGGCCATCATATCACCTCTCAGTCTTTTATTCTCCCGGCTAAACATACACAGATGACCTCAATTGTTCACCTTGTTCTCTCAACCATTCATAAGTCTTGGTGTACTGCTATTGGTGTAATTGATGTTTCCCCAGATTTCCAGGTGGGGAGATAAGACTTCAGGTTAATGGAGCTGGAAGAGGAGAAAGTTTTGATTTTTGTCTATGAGATGGTTTAAAGGCTTGGGCACCATCCTCATCTATTCCCAGCTGGCCCCTTGGGCTCACTGTTAAGTGCAATGGTGTCGGTATATGTGTTTTAATCATGGGCTTTGTACTGGGAGAAAATAACCAACTCTACTTTCCTGAAGCAGAATAGAACTGGAAAAAAAATTCAAGAAGGTTTCCCTTATCCTCCCTTGCCTGAGGCAGACGGTGGCAGCATAGCCTTTATTGTACAAAGGGGATGAAGAAACACTGGGGGAAGGCCTTGCAATTTGACCCCAGTGGGCATAAGTGAGATGGTTGTTGATAGACTGGATATTGTACAGGGCCACTCAAAGAGGAAACTAGACCAGTGCCCAGTGATGTGATCTGGCGTTTTGGATTTTTTCCCCTCCTAATGACAAAGGCAAAATTAATTTCTATGTCTGTTCTGTGTAGTGTCTCAGCTTGGTTGTTTAATTTTTGGATTCTGAAGTCATGGGTCTGTTGTTTCATGTTCCTGTCTTATTGAAATGTTAAAAGAAGCAATCCCTTTGCTGTATATTTAGTCTGGACATTCCAGTCTTTGAACTGCTACTAGTGCAGGGAGTAATATTATCTCTCTTTCGCACAGACAGACAGACAGACAGACAGACAGACAGACAGACAGACAGACAGACAGACACACACACACACACACACACACACTACAGTGATCTTTATAGTTATAGCACCAGCAGGAGGTATGCCTTGAAAATATTCATAAAGGAGAAGACGAAGACAAAGAAATCAAACAATTATTCTGGCTCTTAAGGGACATAAGAAGGAAGCTTTCATTAGAATTGCTGTCATCTCCACTTTTAATCACCTCTATTCTTATCAAATTAAAAAAGAAGATTTTGATCAAGGCTCTAGAAGACCCAGAAGTGCCTTCTGGGGTTATCTGAACCAGTCACCTGTTTGAAAGAGACAGCCTTTCAGCATCAGACAGAAATGCATTTTCAATAATTAACTATTTTTTCCCCGCACGGCTTTTAGTGAAAAATTAATAAGGCCCAGCAGCAAGTAAGACTTAGCAATGTGGATCAAGACGAAAGTACAGGAGTACAGCAGCCTTTCTTTTAGAGAAATTGCCATTCCTTCTTCTCTCTAATTTTCCCTCCTTCTCAGCCTAATTTCCACCTGGAACCTTTCCAGATTTGCACAAATACACTAATTGTCTTTCAGCAGTTCCCCTTTGAAGTAACTGCCACATGGAGGTCTCATTCCCATTGCCCTCCAATTCCTTAAACACTTCTTTTCATGGAGATCTCCCAGCAAACTTTCAACACTCCCTTTGGGAAATTAGCATTACTGCATTGCTGTTGTCCTGGGCCTTTTATTTATTTATTCACTCAAAAAGAACTGCAAGTAAACTGGGGAGTCTTGTCAAAACGGGGAGGAGGAATACTGTGTTGCCAAATGACGATGCCATAGGAATAATATTTTGTGCCTGCTGGATAATTATAGTCTGAACTTAAATGAATAAGCATCTATCTGTATTTTGTACCCTAAGGTGGCATAGATACTTACTGAAGGAGAACAAAACTAAGGCTATGATCAGATGGCTGCAAAAGTGTATGCCTGATTACACGAGGAAAGTTTGCTTTAATGGGAGTGATGTCCCTTAAAGTGGCCCTCGAGTCTGCCAGGAAACTATTCCAACCCATCGTCCCTCGAAGCCCTACAGATGGACCAGAAAGATACAGTTTGAGCACAGGTCAGGGTTTGGCTGGAGGACATTTCCCCATGCATCACATGATCGCCTGGAAATGGATCGCACTAGACTGCTCCACAGGATGCCCAAATAGCAATCTATTTCTCCATATTGATGACATCCTAACTCTTCTGATAAACTTCGACCATTATCCAACATCTGGAGGGCTAAAGCTTCCATATCCTTGCCTTAAGGTTTCTTATTTCTCAATTCATTGGTCCATTCACTCAGTAATCAGTAATTCATTAAATACAGCCCATCTCCAAATGACCTTGGGTGGCTTACAAGCATAAAGTGTAATCAAACACAGGGTTAGCAATAAAGCCATGATCAAAGCAAGTACCGTAGGTCTGGGCACATAGTTCTCAACCACCTCATAACACACACATTCTGTGCAAATCTCCCATTTTTGTGTGCACTTTTCCTAGCTGAGAATTCAACTGCACTACTTGAAGAAAATGATCAGTCTTTAAAACAATGGATTGTCAGGAAATTCAAGTTATATCACTTTATGCAAAAATGTAAACTATTCTTCCTATACTTCAGCACAAACTCCTACCCTGATGCCATCCTCACCTATGCAACTTTGTTCCACATGCAGAGGATCTCTGTTTACAGGCTTTGTTCCAACGCCGTTCAAAGAGAAGACTGGGTGTTTTCACACACAACATAGCTATTGATTTGACTTTGACCAGCTTGTAATGAAGGTTTGTAATTGGTTAGTATGTTCATTTAAAACTGCATTGCAGACAGGAGTTACTTTTTAGACTACATGACCTAGAATCCCTCGAAGGCAAAGGGACTGAAGGTTTCTGGTGATAAAGTAACTTTTCCAAGGTCTGTATTCTCTTCTCTGTGGGCTACAACCGGACCTGAACATAAACAGAAGACAAATTTGAAGGCAATTTCAATACATCTGAAAACTCCTGTTACACCATATACTACCTTACAGCTGATACAAATGTGCATGAGTGCATCTGGTACAGCTCTCTGGTGGGCCTATACCACTTTAGATGAATGCAGAGGCACACAATATGTTGCAAAGTGGTCCATGTCAGAAGGTCTTGACAGCTGCTATGTCTGGGAGATGGCTTCTATATTTCATATATGACAGGAGAGGACTTGCAAAAATTAGAATCTGGTTCCATCCCTGTCACAGATACTGAAGAGAAGGCATTGATTAATTACAGAATGAGAAGGACCTTGTGACCTCTAATTCCTGTAGTTTACAAACATGGAATTTAATGACCATTGTTCCATTCAAAGGGTGGAGAATTATCTTTGTCACATGTGACCTGATAAGCCGGGTGACTATTGATTTCATCAAGGTTCTGAATGGGGGTGTGGAGAAGTGACTGACATTTTATGAGTAAATTTAGGAAGAAGTGTTAAGAAGAATGAGTAATTATCTGCTGGACAGATACCATGACTGGTGGCATGCAGGATTATATCCAAGAAGTACAGTTATAAAAATATCCCAGGAACAGTTTTTTTTTAATCCTATTTTCTGTCTGTTAGAATGCTTTGAATCTCAGGATGAAGAGATTTTTTTTTCTGGAATATTTTAATCTCATTTGGATTTTGTGTAATTTCTCCCTCCGTCCCTCCCACACAAAAATGTATACAAAACACTCATGCACACATAGAGGAAAAGAGAGAGAGCAAAATATTGCCTTAGTCCTCCATCCTTCCGAGGTTGGTATAACAAGTACCGAACTAGTTGTTGGATAAAGTGTTATTTGCACAACTGAGTAAACCACCCAGAGAGTGCTCTAGTACTATGGGGTGGTATATGAACCAAACCAAAACAACAAATACAATATACGGAGCTAATCTAAGCTGCCTCCTCTTGTTTGTATTTTAATATCAAGTTGTGTCAAAGACCTTGCATGTATTTTCACTGATGGGAAAAAATTACTATTTAATAGTGAGAGAAATTTCATGCCTTAACACTACAGTTCTTTTTGTGCTTTACAGGTCAGGTGGCCTGAGCATATTCAAATTAACGATGCTTTGAAGCACCTTATTACATGCCAGTTTTTTAAAAAATGTTTGGCAGCTCCAAGAAGATTCTACCAAAGCAAAAAGTCACAACCAGCATACCACTGGAGGAGCTCTTCTAAGGAAGTGAAATAGTGACTTCACACCTCTCAAGTGAAAGTGCTCCACAAGTGGAAGTTGTGCAACAGCACAATGTTTTCCATTTAGTTTTTGAATGTGTTCCTCTATACATGTAGTAACCAGAAGTAAAAAAGAAGTACTGTGCTTTTTTATAATCGGTCTCTGTTCTTGCCTTTTCCCCTGCTTCAACAGCTGAGGGAAACACTGCTGCTAAAGCCCTGTTTGGAAATAAATTTATGGCCAGACCCTTGGGTATTTGAAAGTTAAAGCACTGATGTAAGGTGCTGACAGCAAAGATCAATTCTGCTGCCTGGATGAGCTGACCTTTGTTGTACCAAGAAGTGAGAGTCTTAAGGGATGAAAACTTTAGTGCCTGCCTGCTAATAACTGGAATTAGATTACTCAAGGAGCAGCCTCCTCTCTCACCACCCTACCATTCAAAACACAGCAGGCTACAAGGATAGCATGGAGCAGCTCTTGACAAAATATCACATCGTTCTCCATCCTCTAAAATTCTTTATCTGGAAGCTGAATGCTGTATATAAATTCCATGTTTCACACCTGCGATGAATTCACTTCCGTGTGGCCAAGCTGGAAAGCAGTGCCACAATAAATAGTGTATCTTTGCCAAGAAAGTTTGCATTGTTGGTTCTGTCATGTCTACTGCCTACAGAAACAAAAGAGTAGAAAGCAAATATTCTTTTCTCAGGAAAAAGTGTGTCTATGCAGTAGTGGGCTTAGGAAAAACCATGATGTTTTCATTCATACATTGTTCAGTGAACCACTCTCCCGCAGAAATCAATAAAGGTGTGCGTAGATTTTCTATTAGTCATCATGCTCATAGAAGGTTTCACCAAATTAAGAAAAGCTAAAAGGAAGATCTGCAACATTTTGTGGCAAGCCCAGAAACAGAACTTGGAAATTTTACTCGTTATAAAGACTGCTTCCAGAACCCCTCTCTCCTGAATAGACTAAAAGTCCCAAACTTCCCCCAGTTGGAGGATTCTGGAAGTTGTAGTCCTCAGGAACTGGGTAAAATCGGGAGAGGTGTTGTTAGAAGTAGTGAGCAAAAGACTGAAATTGGGTTGTAATGTTTTTTTTCTCCTAAGCTCCTTCACTGCAAGAAGATGGTGGGCCTCCCGCATTCTATAGTTAATGTGCACCAACTCATTTTTTCTTATCTATACAACAAGACGGAGAGGCAATTCTTTTGTAGGAAATACGTTTCCCTCCCTGTGTCCAAGTAACTCTTGGAAACAAGAAACCAAGCCCCAAAGGCTTCTGTTTTCTTTATAAACCAGAGATATATCTGGTATGTGTCAGGGATTTGGCGACAGTAGAAATACGCAGAGTTATTGAAGACACAAGTTCTTCTTTTGTTGCAAGACGGTTGTATTTACAAGTATTTACAGATATTTACAGGCAGGCATCTCAACAGCATGGCAGGAACTCTTTATACAATCGGACATAATGCATGGCAGCAAGTGGTAGAGGAGGAAGAGAAAGACACAAAGACACTGTCCACTTATATACATGTACATGGCATTTTTAGTCCAATCAGAAGACAGATGACTGCATCCTTTGCACCTGGTCTTCTTCTGGTTTCAAGACATTGCATCATCTCCAGAGTGATTCAGCATTCTCACATCTGTGCACAATGGCAGCTCGTTAATGAAACACTTATACATGTTCAGGCCTACAAAATTTCTATATTCTGACAGTATGGGTGCAGAGTAGGTAAACAAGGGGTGCTCTGGCTTTTTATCTAAAAAGGAGGTAAGCTTCATTGCATATTGAGGGAAGAGGAATAAAGCATATTCTTTTTAAAAAGTACTATATAAAGCAAGGGCAGAAGTATAACATAGGTCCCCCCTGGGGACAATTAAATTAAGCAAAACATGTGCAAGCATTTTGGAGTAATCATCATAGAAATAGAATAAGACAGGTGTGTCTCATCTGAGGCTTATTCCTTGTCACTCATTGTCCCACCAAGGACCTAAACTCTCTCAGGGTCCTCCTTGCTCCATGGACAAAACGAGAAAGGAACTTTTTAGTGATAGTTTGAACATTATTGAAAAGGCCTTATTGACTGATACCTGTGAGTCCTCAGCAACAGCACTGCTGATGCCACTGACTATTTCATCATATTAATTCTTTTTTTTTCATCTGGTGCCAGAACCTACCAGTCTACAACATGAAGGATAAGTACCGTATTTTTCGCTCCATAAGACGCACCTTTCCATAAGACGCACCAATTTTTTAGGAGAAGAAAACAGGAAAATATAATCAGTTTTCTTCGCTCCATAAGACGTACAGACTTTCCACCCCCCTGTTTTGTGGGGGGAAAGTGCGTCTTATGGTGCGAAAAATACGGTAATTTTTGTTTGTGGTGCTCTGTAATGGTACAGCTGACTTTTTTTTTGCAACAGCTTTTGAAAATGACAAATTTCCTTTGTTTTTGGGCTGGAGAGAACAGAAGCTTTTAAACTATAAAGATTGGGCAAAAGTAAAATTCAGAGTTAAAGACAAGGACTCTCGGTATTTAGTTATGAAAAGCCTGGGTGTGAATCTCAAATTTTCAGCTATATTTTATTCTACATATTTAATCCATAGCCATCACAGGTTGTCTCACTTTAGAAAATTTCAAAATATAATGCTTCTCTGACTCTTTGCCAATCAATGTCTGTCCTGCACATCTGCCGCTCACTTCCCACTTCTCATTCACTCAGTCTTCTCTTCCCCAGGCTGATGGTGGGAGATGATAAGTATTAGAAGCTAATTGCAATCTTAGTAAGGCTGTAATATACCAGAATTTCTACATGGATTTCCTAAAAGTGTCTCCCATTGCATAAAATAAAAATACAAATGAATAAACAAGCAAGCACATATATTTTAAAATACATTTTCATGAATTTCTTTTTATATGCTATCCCTCTTTTCATAGATATAATGTAGTATAATATTTGAATGTATAAACATGACAGAATCATCCCTAAATGAAAGGAACTATTTGGCTTGGATGTATTAAAAATGTGCTTAGAGATGGACACTAATATGTGGTTTCTAACAGATAGCTCAGTGGTTTGGGTGGGAGTTCAATACCTCATTGTGCCTCCCTGATAGGGGCTGGACTCAATTATCCTTCGGGTTCCTCCAGCTCCTCAGTTCTAATATTCTTCCTCTTCTTTCTAGAGCTTTGTAATATTCAAAAGAAGCTTCCCTTCCTTCTTGCCTTCTCTCGCTTTCCTTTCCTGGAACGCATGGAAGTTAAATAAAGGTAGTAAGTAAAGGAGGGATCTAACTTTGTTTACAAAACCTGGAACTTGCAAAGCTCAGTACTTAGAGTAAAATAAAGTTTTCTCACACAAATATTAGATTTTGGCAGGTTAGGGTTAATGTACTTCCTGGGTGACTCACAAATTGCATTATGAATAAATATTCAGTGTCATTCACAGGCCTAGTAATTCTTTACTTTAAAAAAGGTCTACAAAGAAAATAGATACAGAAACTTCATAACATCTGTCAATATTTAGATTGATAGAACTGAAATATTTTGCACTGGTACTTTAAAAAAATACTTGTCCATGTTTATCTGCAGGACTGTGCACACCGATCACCTGACTCCATTTGGCCTGATTTCCTGTTTCAGAAAGGAGCAGGATTCACCCCAGACCAATTCAGAAGCTGCCCAATTCAACTTCTACATGTCATCAAATCTCAGTTGTGAAAAAACACATTTTTGTCTCCCATTTTCTTAAAAGACCACCTGAAAATTCATATGCATTTTATACACATTTTTCCTAGTGTGCAAATTTTTGTGGACAATTTCCCTTAATGTACAAAATTACATGCATGTTTCTAAATCGAATTGCTGGATTGCAGAAGTGTGAAAACCGAAGGTTAATTTACTTGCAATGCACATATTAGTCTTGGAAGTGTGAAGTAGGGCATTTGTATTGAAAACTGTTATGCAAATAAATTTCCCTCCACATCCTGAGTCCGTCTACCTGACTTAGCCCTCTTTCAATTAGCAAGATCAAGTTGGTAGGGACCTCTCAGCACAGGAAGCACAGTTACTTCTCCCATTCACAGCTTAAGAAAGGTCCTTTTTCACCGCTAACACCTGGAATCTCTGGTCAGCAGGGCTACTGGCTGAGGGGTGGGTGGGGGTTTACAGGAGTTCAGCCAAGAGAGAAACTTTTCCTAGCCCTGTTCCTGCCCTTTGACCCCCCTTCTTCTCTGCTATATGTTGACAGCCATCTTTTAAAATTGCTCAGCCATGCCCATGTTGGGAAATACGGAATAGTAACCTACGACTGTCTTAAATTTTTTTAAAACATTTTCAGCAAAAAGCTTTAAAGCTAGAAATTATCTTAATGGTGTTATTTACCCCTCATTTATCAAACTAGCTGGTGCTATTTTCCCCTTTCCAACTGGCTTTACTGGATGCTACTCATTCAGCCGCTGACATTTATAGTGCACTTTGCAGTGTTGAATTGTGCAAGGTAACATGGACGTGTATTGTAACAGAGGGCTAAAACAGCAGGGCTGTGATTTCATTTAAAAAAGTGGGGATCTTCAGAGCCTGCAGTCCCTGTAATCTAGGAGTAAATGATTTGCAGTTTGAAGCTGTAGGCTAAGGTACTAGTGCACAGGTTAATGCATATCTGTAACTCGGGCAATGGTTCGAATCGTGAATAGTCATTAGATGGATTTTGCTCTCAGTTAATGGGGTTGGGAGGGGAGGCAGCTGTGAATGCAATACAATAGCTAGAGGAGACAGTGCATGTCAGGCTACGTAAGCGTAGAAGCTGAATTCAGTTGTGATATATTTGTTTTCCTTTTTGGCTCAGCAAAAGCTCTTTAATGTGCCAGAACATCCTGAAAACATGTAGTGAAGCATCTGGAAGCCAAAGCTTATGAGGAACAGTTAAGGGATCCGGATATGTTTACTTTGCAGAAAAGAAGAGTGGGAAATGATACGGTGGCAACCATCTTCAGATATTGGAAGGGATGTCACATGGATGGGGCAAGCTTGCTTTCTGCTTCTCCGAAGTGTGGGACTCAAACTAAGAAGTTCAAATAACAGGAAGGGAGACTTCAACTAAACATGAAGCAGAACATCCTGGTGGCAAAAGCTGTTTCACAGTGGAAAAGATTACCTCAGAAGGTGGTGAACTTACCCATAAAAGCTCACATTAAAATATAACAGTTAGTCTTTAAGGTGCTACAATATTTTCATCTTCTTTATTTTCCATTTTTCTTTTGTTTTTGACTGATATTCTAGTACAGACTAACATGGCCACCTCTTCTAAAACTCCTTCACCAAAGTATTTTAAGCAGAGGTGAGGTGATTGTCTAGTGCTTTAGCTATTCATTTTCTACATTGGCAGGGGACCAGGGCTCCCTTGACATCTCTTCTAACTGTACAGTTCTATGTATTCACGAAGGCTTTCACGGCCGGGATCTAATGGGGGTTGTATCCCGGCCGTGAAAGCCTTCGTGAATGGTCACTCTTTGTGACCCCATGGGCTAGAGCACGCCAGGCCCTCCTGTCTTCCACTGCCTCCCGGAGTTTGCTCATATTCATGTTGGTAATGGTTGTTGTGGGTTTTTCGGGCTCTTTGGCCGTGTTCTGAAGGTTGTTCTTCCTAATGTTTCGCCAGTCTCTGTGGCTGGCGTCTTCAGAGGACAGAGTGCTGAGAGCTACAGAGTGCTGTCCTCTGAAGATGCCAGCCACAGAGACTGGCAAAACAACCTTCAGAACACGGCCAAAGAGCCCGAAAAACCCACAATAACTATACAGTTCTATGATTCTATGAACTCTTGCTGTGTTTAAAATATGGATTAAATGCTGTGGCTCCAACAGAAGGATGTTGGGAGGCAGGCTGAGTTCATCAGTTTTAAATGCATAGCTGGTGTCAGAAGATGGAACTGCCAGACAGCGGCTGCTGGAGCTCAACTATTGACCAGAGATGATTGTTTGGCACAGACAAAGCTTTGGTACTATGAGAGTTTGTGTTGTGGTTGTCCCTAGAAGAAGGAAGACATTATAGGATGCAGACCTTGGAAATGTTACTTCTTTAAACTATAGCTCCCAGAGTCCATAGCAATAGGGCCACTGGCCAGGAAATCACTGAATGAGCTATGCTCTGCTCCACATACTGAATCCTATTTTTACCAATTATAGTTCTTTATATAGCAGGGCCAAAATCTGCCTCCTGATTCCCCCAAAGTTTTATTTCCCCATTTCCCAAGGATTCTGCAGCTTTTGAAATTTTCAACGTTACATTCTTCCTTCCTGCCAATTTACTGTATTCTAAATTTTTCAATTTCTTTAATAAGAAAGGTGTTTTGAACCTTCTTATGAGGTGGCAGAGAGAGTTCTGTGTTCACACATTTGTCCACTGGTCTGCCGCTCTCCGGCTGTCCAAACATCTTGCTCTGAGCAGGCCTCATGAGAAGACCTATCCCGCAAGGTCTTCCCTTTGACTTGAACTGCAGGGAGTCAGGGAGGCTACTGTATGTACTTCAGTGGTTCTTTGGTGAAAGGCAGGACAGCCTCCTTTCCTCTCTCCTTCCCTTCCTCTCTCTCCCCCCCACCCCTCTCCCTACAGAACACAAAATTTGTAACTATGGTAAATTTCTCCAGCCAAAATAAATTTCACTGCTACTTTAATCTCCTTTGAATTATTCTTCAAAAGTGATTTCTTTTCCATGAGACTGAACATGAACAGTTGCACGAGGAAAATGCTGAGGAAATAATTTTCCACAGCACTGCCAGTTAGGTTTACCCAACGATGTCAATGCGTCATATAGCAGATCTACCATAGGTAGAGTTTCCATATCATGCATGTCACCCTATACATAATATTTCTCAGTGGAGTCAGTTTAAATGCTTTCCTTCAGTCATTCTAGCATTGGCGATTCAAGTGGTAATGTGATGAAAGGTTGAGTGATGCATAATCATAGCATATGCATGCATCATATTCATCTGCCATGTGCTAACAGCCTCCACCTTTTTTCTTGTTAGCGATTCTTGTGCTTTCACATGCTGTTCCATAGGCCTTTAGCAGCCCTCTCCCTGGGGAGTTAATTTGATCTCACTTTCAAAACCTTGTTCTTCTGATTTGCTTTGCCCAGGTTACTAGAACCTTGCTTTTTCTCTGCTACCTGTTCAGATCTTGGAAGGAACGGCTTAGAGGTAACTAATTAATCGTTTATTTCTTTTTCCAGCAACAAACATACAGTTACATTACAATTGTAACAGTGAAGGAGCAGTGTAAACTCACAGAAGGAATTATTAAATGGTGAACAGGCACATGCCATGGTTCAAATGCTGGTTCGTGCTGCTTCCTTGTGTTCTGTTGTGGGTGCTGGGGAACTGATGCAGAAGCAAAGAGTGTCTTTTATATTACAGACCTGTAGTCATTTTCTTTCCAAATTATATCTCCCGCTCTTTGATCCCCCTTTATGAATTCTGGCTGCATCTTATTACACCTAGTGAAGTACCTCAAATACACATGTGCATTGATAAAACTGAGCAAGGTGAGAGACACATGAACAGAAGGGGACATAGGTCATGACAAGCTATGCACGCTGCAGCTTTAGCATGAATTTTTAAAATTCTGCTCATTCAGTTGGAACTCAGTAGGAGTGGACTAATAAGCAGAATAAACCCAGAGGACACCACTAGAATAGAAAGGAGGAAATCTATGTATCTCGAATAACGCCTTGTCTTTTCTCTTTTCATAAAATGTAATTCCTTCATATACAAAATGTCTCATACCCCTCTTTCCAATCCTAAATTCATGCTAATTCAACCATTTAAGAATTATTTGTGATAAATGTGTAACCACTCTTCTGGGAATGGTCAAATCTGCCAATTTTCAAGCCATTACATTTTTCCCTTTTTCTGTACTACTTTTGTTAGATTCCATATCTACATCCATTTGAATTATTTTAAAAAATCAACATAAAATCTGCATATATTTTGTGCATATTTACCCTAAAATGCATTTTCCCTAATGCATCAATTTCCCTCAATACAGTGTATTTTGTGAACATTTCTCCTTATTATGTGCATTACATGCACTGTTGTGTGTATGTTCTGATTTGCAATACCCCATAAATATGCATAGTACCACTTTGGTGCCATGGATAGCATGTTGGAAAAGTACTCAGGGGACCTAGGTTCAAATCCCACTGAAACTCAGGGGGGAGTTTAGCAATGGTACACCATTCTTTGAATGCCTCACATACTTCAAAAATCCTGTTAGAGCTCCTGTAAGCAGTCTGCCATTTGATGGCACATAATGATAACATTTATCATATAACTATGTTCATAGCCTGCCTCTTGATGCAAATTTCTCATTCCTTTGAGGAACATAGGAAGTAAACTCTGTAATAAGTCAGATTGGTGGTCACCTTGCTTAGTGCTGTCAACACGGACTGGCAGCATCTTTCCAGGGCTTTAGGGAGGATTCTTTCCTAACCCTAGCTGGAGATCCTTGGCATTCCCCTGCGGGACTCCCATCCAGCTACTAACAGGTCCAACTATGCTTAACTTCTGAAAGCAGTGGAGTTTGGTTCATGCAGGGTTACGTGGCAGTAGTCCTATGTCATCCTCTCTCTCTCTCTCTCTCTCTCTCTCTCTCTCTCTCTCTCTCTCTCTCTCTCTCACTCTCTCTCTGTGTGTGTGTGTGTGTGTGTGTGTGTGTGTGTGTGTGAGAGAGAGAGAGAGAGATAGAGAGAGAGAGAGAGAGAGAGAGAGAGATCTGGGCATTAAAACAGGACTCTGGCAGGAAGACAATATTGTTGGAGGTAGTCATTTGTTCCAAATGCTACTCTACAGCTGCCATGTAAACAATCATGGGCAAGGAGCAATAGCTGAATGTATAAAGCAAATTGTTTCAGATCTGTTTCCATCTTTAGAAAGGGTTTTTCAGCGGGTGCCAAGAAAATGAATGAAAGAGAGGGAAGGGAGGGAGGGAGCCAGTATGAGAGAGGGAGAAATGTGTCTGTGTGTAATGGTTTGGGGGAGGGGACAATGTTTTGTTTACTACAGTTTTACTTCATTAATATTTTAGTCTCAGGTGCAGAACTCGGAGAGTCTCACCGAAATCGCAGAAGCACTGATTGTGGTGTTTGTGACAGTGCCATGGGGCAGTTGCATTATTTATCCCAAGCTTCACTACCCATCCAGCTTTCGGGGAATATTTTCAGACAGAATCACTAATTAGCACATATGTGGAATCTTCTTCTTCTTAAAAAAAAAGCAGTTGGGATCTCTCCTCATTACTTTTTAATTTTTTTCTATTTGCTGTCAAAAGATGGAAATGCGAAATGATGCTTGGGAAGAATTTTGCATATTAAATGCATAGGATGGAAAGGCAGGGCACCCTGCAGCTGCTTGAGGAGCACCTTGGTCGCTGCTCCTTATCTTCCTTGAGTTTCTCAAGCTATGTCCGGGTTCAAGCCCACAGCTGCCTCAAGGCAGAAGGACCAGATGTAGCAAACAAAGAAGCTCATGTACCTTTAGCAGTGGTTAGGGATGTAAGTCTTGACCTGGTTTGTCGCTATGGGATAAATGAGGCAAGGATTTTTCTCCTTGCCACAGAATGGAGAGGGTTTTCTGTGTGGGTGAGTGGGGTTGCTTGCTTTTGTTTGGTCTGGCCTGGTGTGATTTTGCTCATTTTCCAGTCTGATTTTTATACATTTTTGTTAATTTGCAAAAATTAAAGTAGGCTTAATGCTAGCCTTGTTTCATGGATTATTAAATAGACAGTTCACTTGTAGTAGCATTCAGTGGGTAGCTTGAGTCTTTTTTATCTGTCAGCTTGTCCTTTTGTGTTTCCCATGTCTCTGTGTGTGTCTGTGTGAGTGTGTGTGAGTGAGAGAAAGAGAAAGCACCTCCATGTTTTGCAAGACAAAGGGAGAAGATGCTAATTTTTCACAGAGCCTCTTTGCTTGAATTGCAGAAAATAGAAAAGAAAAAAAGTACTGGGTCTCTCGGTCTCATGCTGGAGGCAAAATTCCCTTATGAGAATTCTTAACAAGGCTGTCTTGACCAATAGTTTAAACAGGGAAGCTTTTTTTCCATCCTGAATTGGGGCAGAGAGGAAGAATTTTCATGTTGTACATCTTTTCTTGGGTCTGAAGCTCCATGAATCCCTTCTCTGCACATGTTTTATAGTTACAGGGCCCTGTTGCTCCGCACTGAAGCTGCTACAATCTTGAATGTGATTTCCCCCTTCCTCTATAGTGCAAATAAAGAAAATAAACATTGTAATGTATTTATTTAATTTCCCCCTTTTTGCCATTTCACTAAGGCTCATAATATTTTTCCCCATCTTTGCTTTGAACATTTGTGTAGCCTAGTGCAAATTATGGCATGTTTGCATGTTTTTAATTTGCTTTGAAAAGAAGAGTGAGGATTGCATTCAACTGCCATTGGAATTACTGGGATTTAAAGTCACAAATTCCATTTCTTAATGGTTGTTGTGGGTTTTTCGGGCTCTTTTGCCGTGTTCTGAAGGTTGTTCTTCCTAACTCTGTGTGTGCTCTGAAGATGCCGGCCACAGAGACTGGTGAAACGTTAGGGAGAACAGCCTTCAGAACACGGCCAAAGAGCCTGAAAACCCCACAACAACCATTAGATCCCGGCTGTGAAAACCTTCACGAATACATCCATTTCTTAAATTTGCCCAAGTATATTTTTCTAATTCACAGTTCTATTGACACACTGGAACAAAGAGGGCTGAATTTTTTTAAAAAGAAAATCTGTTTAATCAGTTTCTTAGTTTCAAAGCTTCATGGGGCAGCACATAGCTTGAAAGCAATGTGGACACATGACTACAGTTATAGTGAGGTAAAGAATTTTGAATAAATTCAGTTTTAATAGAATTCTATTCCAAAATATCTACTGCAGCAAATAAAATGAATACAGTATTTTAATTAAAAGCTAAACAGAACAGGTGATTTTAAAAATCTGTGTTGAAAGTAGTCACTCATAGAGCCAGCTGTATTTCTTTCAGGAGAGAATCCCATAGTGAAGGGGCCACCACTAAGAAGATTATGGAAATACCAGGTTTGGACTACAATTTCTAGAATTCAACAGCTAACCATTCAAAAAAGGTAATGCTTCCAGCCTTCGAACTTGAGTATCCATCAGTTTTATTGAAGCTGATGGAATGTCAGTGATCACAGCTTCTAAACGCGACCTTAAAACACAACCAGGTTGACTGTACGAGGTGCTTCAAATAAGGTGGTTCAAAGTCATTATGGTTTTTCAAACCTAAACCACTACTTTCTATTGAGCGTGAAAATGTACTGGGAACCAAGCAGGCTGAATATTGGTGTAATAAGGTCTAATTGTCTTTCTCAGATGATCATTTGAATTGCCTCATTCTGTCCCAAGGAGTGAGGTTCAAAGCCAGCCCTGAACAAAATGCATTGTAGTAGTCCAGCATGGATGTAAGCAGTGCATGCAAAACTAAAGCCAGGTGCACTTTCCCTAAACAAGGTTACAGCTGGCTTACCAGTTGGAATTGATCAATGGCGCTCTAGTAGATGACTGTTCTTTTTATTTCCCCAGATAGCAATGAATCTAGAAAGCTCTCCCAGATACAAACTTGGTTCTTTAAGGGGATTATGGCCTTGGAATCTTTCTATGCTCATCACCAGAATTCCCCACCCAGACTCTTTTTGTCTTAAGCTTCAGGTCCTTTGCTGTGATCTATCCTCCAGGTCAACTCCGGGAGGCGGTGGAAGATAGGAGGGCCTGGCGTGCTCTGGTCCATGGGGTCACAAAGAGTCGGACATGACTAAACGACTGAACAAACAAACAATCCTCCAGCTGCTGCCAAGACTCAGACGTTCCACATCCTCTCTGGGATTAGAGTGTAGAAAACAGAGGTAAGAACTGTATGTCATTCACACATTACTGACATAGCTGAAACCACTAGATGGTTGGGCCCAGGGCTATGATATAGATGTTAGAAAGCTGGCAAGTTAGGGGGATGTACATTTCTGCAACCCCAGAAGAGAAAGGCCACAGGATAGAACAGATTGCTTCCAACGTCACCTTCTGAGTTGAACCAATTGAATAGGACTGGTGGCAACATAACATTTCACCTTCCACATCTGACCTCACCAGGTCATGCCACAACATGCCATTGTGAATAAAAAGAGATACTATGGTCAGTGGTACTGAAGGCTGCTGGGCCTTCAGTACAGGGCAACTATATGAGTAAAGTATGAGTGGGGATCCTTTCCTTTTTAAAATTGGAGGTCGTACTTGATGGTAATCATTTGGGGGCCACATCTCAGTGAAAGTGGGGAACAAAGCCCCAAGTAGCTGCAGTTTGTGATACTGTATATCACTCTCACCCCAACCAGCCTCTTGTTACCTTGTTTTTTTCATATTGTGTGCATTTAGGACTGCACACAACTAAGCCATGAGCTGCAACTTTCTCATTTCTGGTGTGAAGGATTCACCAGATCAAAGAAGCAATTTTCACATTCTACGAACTGGAGAAACCTGTCTGGTGGTCTGATATATTTGTTTCCCAGCTTGCATGAATTGATTTGAGAGAGGTGGTATATAGAAGTGTCAAAAGAAAAACACAATAAGATGTCCTAATTACAAGAGAAGTCAGAATGGGTAGGGGGCTTATTGGTTCCTCAGCTGGAACTGAGTTGGCATCAGCAAACATTACTGGCCAATGTTTCTTCCTGTGTGCGTGGCAGTTGTCTTTTCTTCCTTTCAAAATATCCCACAATGCCTCTGCATCAGATTATTAGGGGAAATCTTAGAGTAAGTTATATAATCTTAGAACTCTAGCGCCCGAAGGGTCCCTATGGAAAATGGAGTCCAGCCCCTGTCAAGGAGGCATGGTGGGGAACTGGACTCCCAATCTCTAGCTCTGGAGCCAGATACATAAACCACCGAGCCATCCACAGTATCTTGGCCATGGAAGTGGCATGGCAGCTTCTGAGGTGTAGCCACCCACCTGCCCTCTCTTGCCAGAGCTTGGGAAAGTCGCTCTTTTGTGGGGGTACTTCAATATCCAGAAATCCCACATCAATATGGCCACTAGCCATAAAAGCTAGGTGACGAGAAAGGGGGTGGACTATCTGGGAACTTGGAGCTATTCTATTCTGTGGGTCTCTGTACATCTACTCCATAGCACAAGGAATTTTACCAGAAATTCAGACCCCTGCAACATGAGGCGGAAGAGACCCCAGGCATCAATGGACCCAACCCCTTGCCAAAGCAGGATGCCACGTAATTCTGGCAATGAAAACAGATGTATCTATAATTTAGAAACATTGCTTTTCAGACGATAATTCCCCCACACTGATCACACCGACGGGGGATTTCGGGGAGCTGCAGTCTAAGCAAACCCTTTCCCAGGCTCTGGATACAGCTGTGACTAGAGCCCTACTCAGTTGTTATTGAAGCAGGTGCACTTACCACATGCAGAGGGAAGACCCACAGCTCCACTCCCACTGTTCCTGGTTCTCCTACACGTGGAGGGTGATGTGTCTGAAGAACAGAGCTTCCACTATCCATGGGAGCATCTCAGACTGATATTCCAGGGTCATGATTCACATGAAAAGCCCCCACAGATAGTGTGGATTCTCTTCAGTTCCATTGCCCTCCATATTGTAACAGAGTGCTGTCACTGGAAACAGAGGGAATGCGATTGTAGTGCTCACCTATGGCATGGCCAGTATACCTGCTTCAGTTACATCTTAGCAATGAGGTCTGGACTGGATTAAGTCTTCTTTGATAGAACAGGGCTAATGTGTCATTCAAGGATGCCTATCTTTAGAAGGAGGTGTCTTACATTATTACCAGAAATTAAATCCATCATTTTGAGCACATTATCATAGTGTTTTCAGTCTGCTTTAGCTTTCTTTTACTCATTCCAAGCTTCTACTAGGCCCAAATCACTCAATTTCTTTTAGTCGTGTAGCATCTGCTCTGGGGCATGTTTAATTATGTGGTGTGTCTGTGTATCAGATTCACCTAGGTTACTTGAGAATTGCTTTACAGAAGTGTTAAAATTACAGACATTGTAGATTCACCTTAGCATTAGAGAAGGGCAAAGGAGAACCTGCCTGCCTGCTATTTCACACCTCAAATCGCTTGTTTCATATGCCGATCAAACTGAAGGCTGTGCTGTATATTTCCTGTTCCTGGTGTTTTGCCAAACCTAGTATTTTCAGCAAGAAGGAGTTATGCAAGAAAATGAGCTAAGTATTTCTTAACTTAATTTAAAGGCAAGGAGGGGTGATATCTCTGACAGACCACTAAAAAAAAAAAAACCCCACCCACAAACAAAACCAAATTTTATCTCAGTTTCTCTGCTGGGAGGTTTGCCACATTTCTCTGTCCCCAGCTGAAGAAAAAGAACTTTTGTTTCATTGTAAGCCAGTGGATGGAACACTGAATGGCTGGCAGCCTTTTAGTGGATGAGTTTGGGACAATTCAGTCAACATTGCCAGAGGGGAAACTTAAAACCAACTATCCTGTCTTGACTTTGCAGTCCTCATCTTGAAATTGGCATAAGCATCTAACTATGATTTTTGGAATTCCTGAATATGTCCTGAGCTATTCACAAAGAAGTAGTGCTGAGCCTGATGAAGGTCCATAGGATCCAAAAGCTAGAATTTGTTTGTAATTGTTTTAGTGATCCAATAAAGGCAACACCTCTCCTTTTAATCTTAATAATAATAATCTTAGAACTGCAGAACTGGAAGAGATCCCCGTGGATCATTGAGCCCAGTCCTGTCAAGGAGGCACAGTGGGGAATCAAACTCCCAACCTCTGGGTCTGCAGCCAGAGATTAAAAAAACCACTGAGCTATGTACGTAGCAATTCTTTGGATTCTATATAGGGACCACATGGTTTTTTTCCCTTTTGTCTAACTAGATATATGTCTTTTGAAGCTAGCTTTCACTGGTATCTCCTATTTTTGCAAGGGCAGCTGCCTATTTATTTCTCTAGATTATAACAGCCTCATATATTCCAGACAAAATCCAGTGGAATGGACTCCATAATCCATTTTTTCCCCACGGGGGACAGAGCAGGACATCTGTTACACAGTGTGTCAAATAGCCAAGAGCAAGAAGAGAGATTGGGGGAAAAGCCAGAGGGTACATGCATTTCATCCCACTGTGCCATTTGATGCAAGGCAGGGAGTGGAGCACCAGCATCACAGTTTGTGAGCCTTCTTGTTCTACAGTCTCAAGCAACACTTGGCCTAAAGAGGAAAATGAAGCTTGTGCTCCAGAGAGGTTGGTAAATCCTCACCCCCCCCCGGCCCAAATTTCATGTGGGAAGTAAGTAAGGCAGCATCTTGTAGGCATCCTTCAGACTCCAGAGGCCATGGTAACGTGCTTTGAATAGAGGTCTTGGAACAGCATCTAGTGTGGCTGAGAAGGCCAATTCGAGAGTGATAATCCCTTCCACACTGAAGACAAATACAATCTGTCCCCTGTCCAGCTCCCTGATTTTGCTGGTTTCGGGATTGCCTCTTTGCCTTGGCCTGCTGGACAAGTGCCTCTTCAAAATGGGAGAGGCCATGATGCACCACCTGCCTCCAGGCTGAGTGCTTAGATGTCAAGGTTTCCCATCTGTTGAGGTCCATTCCTAAAGCCATCAGATCCCACTTGCAGATAGTATTGCAGCTGTGGTCTCCCTCTGGGGCGGTTTCCCTGCACTAATTCTCCATGCAGGAGATCTTTTGGATCATAGCAACAAACTGCATTCTGCATTCTTTAAAATAATGATAACTATGTTAATGATAACTAATATTTGTATTTTTGTCTGTACTTTCCTATGAAATACGCACATTTTTCATATATTCTTTCACAGGACTTTTTTTTGAAAATTCAGAGAAGTCTGAATTTCAAAAGAATAACTGAGTTTCAGGTCACATACCAGTTTACAGTTCAAAAGTGCAAATACAGATAAATTCACATGAACACAACAAGAATTACTTCTTAGTAAATGTGTTTAAGTTTGCATTGTTCAATGGAACTTCCCTCCCAAGTAAATGTTTATAGGATTGTAGCTGAAGACATTGTTAAGTGATTCCCCCCTCCTTCTTTAGTCAACTTTTAAGCTAAATATAATGGAAAAGCAGCCTTAGATGATTAATTGTGATGTTTCCCAAAGATCCATTGCTACATTTCAATTAACAGTTCTTTAATTATGGAGACTCATTAGTTGCCTAGAGTTTTCTAGTAGGCACCAACTGACATGAGACCCCTGTAAACTCAAGTCTCCTTTCCCTTAGGGCAAACATGACTAGTTTAATTTGCCTGAGGGCTTTTGACTGTAAAATCCCAACCAGATTTATGCAAGAAAAGCAGAGGAACAGTGGTAATATCCCAGAGTGAGGCAGATGTTTCTTCTCCATTGCAGATCTTCATATTCCCAGAAAAAGTGTTTTGAATTTTAATATTTTCGTTAGGTGTGGATCTGAAAATTGGGATGCCGACTCAGTAGAGCAACCCACACTGACTGGAGGAAAAGAACATCTCTGAAGTTTATGTATTATTTCAGGGCCAGTTCACTGTGTTTTACCGCCAGAAACACAGCATACAGTGGTGCCTCGCTAGACAGTTACCCCGCATGACAGTTGTTTCGCTAGACATTGGCTTTTTGCGATGGCTATAGCGATTCATAAAACAGTGATTCCTATGGGGGGGATTTTCACTGCACAACATTTGGTCCCTGCTTTGCAAACCGATTTTTGCTAGATGACAATTTTGACAGCTCCCTCCGCACTTGCAAACAGGTGTTTTCAGGACCTAAGCTTCGCAAGACAGTGATTTAAACAACTGATTGGCGGTTCGCAAAGTGGCTTTCCTATGGCCGATCTTTGCTAGACAACGACGATTCTTCCCCATTGGAACGCATTAAGCAGGTTTCACTGCATTACAATGGGGAAATGCTTTTCGCTAGACAATGATTTTGCTAAACAGTGATTTCAGTGGAATGGATTATCATCGTCTAGTGAGGCACCACTGTACTTCCTCTCAAAATCAAGGAAGATGTCAGGTTATTTTGTCACCTGTGGCAGAAAAGCTCACTAGCGTATCTTCCAGTGGCACGTGATCATAATAAATTAAACAACAACCACTTTACTGCCCTTTCACGATGCCCACAAAGGTGCAGCCTGAGGTGGCCAGGTTACTCTGTCAATGGAAGGGCTTGTGACTCTTTTCAGCAACACAAAATTTAGACCCCTGCCTTGCTAAAAATCATGAGAAAGAACTTTAAAGAGCCTTAAGTTTGCTTTGCTGAGGCCACTGTGCCCGAGGCAGGAGTAAATGTCTTCAGTCGGTTATAAAATAGAAAATGTGGCTTCAAAAAGGCACTGTGATGTGCTATATATTATACAGATTTAAAGATCTGTTGCAGAGCATTCAGTAGTCATGTTAAAATGTATCTGCATGTTCCCTGAAATATGCACACAAACAATGTAATTTTATTTACATCTGAGTTCTTAAAGTGTCTCTCAAAAAGTGTCATGTGTGGAAGACCTCAGAAATCCAAACTAAACATGAAAGCTTTAGAGAATATATCCACTTCAGTGTAGAAAGACACATAAACATATTTCTTTGTTTTTATTGCCCAGGACAACCCTCCTGAACTCTGTTTCCTCATCATCACCTGTCCTTGCAAACCTCCAAGTGATGGATGGGTAAGTCTTGCAAAGGGGAAGCCTCCTTTACCTTAGGAAGATATTAGGCATTCATAGCAGCAGACTGGAGTGGCATAGCAATGAGCTTGTGTCTACTGAAAGAAAATACTTTGCAAGCCACCACACTAGAAATACCCATTTTTCCTCTGCTTTCAGAAGTTAAGCAGATTCAAGCCTGATTGTACAAGAGACCAGCTGCCCAAGGATTTCTAGAGAGGACTAGGAAAGAATCCTGCCCCAGATCCTGGTGATTTGCTGCTAGTGAAGTTTAGCAATAATGGGCTAAATGAACCAATTTTTAAAACTCGGTGTAAAGCAGCTTCTTAGATTCCTAATAATTAAAACACTAAACTTTGCATTTAGTTATTTCTTGTTATTTATCCAGGAATAGGTCAGAAGAGAAATCACTTTGTTTGGTTTATAATAAGTCCACAACTGTCGCAGATTATGGAGTGCCTGACAAAGGACAACAAACACCGATCTTTGGAAAAGAAGGAGGAAGGAAAACCTAAGTCATAAGACTTGTTGAAATCAACAAGTAATTACTTAGGGAAAAGAATAAGAGGAACAGAAGATGCTTGGTTGTCTATCACACCCATCCCTTGTTCCAGTTATTCACACTCATTGATGCACCACTTTCAACATGACCAATGTAAGCTGTCTGTGTTTTGATCTCTACCTAATCAGAATTCTCAGTCGCACACGGATCTTACTCAAGCAAAGAAGGCTGCAAGGAAGATTAACCTGGCCACACAGGTTAGCCATCCAATTCAGGGAGGACTTCAGTGACAGGTGACTGGGACATGAGGATGGCTTGTCCCTGCATTTCCTATACATAATTCATATTGGCGGTGGAACTTTTAAAAAAGGTCTGTGCCTCCTGATCATTATGGAAGTTCGATTGTTTTCCCGAGTCATGTATTCTAGGGACTGAATCGTGATGTAAATGGGCATAGTGGCACTCTACCTGTCCCATGTTATTTGCAAGTCTTTGTTTTGGATTAAGATGTGAACCCCCTTCCCCATCAGTCATATCCCTCATTAAAAAAACGCATTTGTGTTATAAAGTGCTGTGGGTCCTGCAAGAAAGGAAGGCAGGCTACAAATAAATTTAACCAAAGAACTAGTAAAGTAACTAATTAGTTAATTATCGGTTTGTGGAGTTCAAGGTCACCCAGTGCATTTCATGGCTCAGTGGGGACTATGTATGAAAAGAATACTGGCTAATTTTTTTTGTTCTCATGAGTTTAGGTGGTCTTAGAAGAACCAAATGCTTTGATGAGGAATTTTAAAGCGCCATAAGATTCCTCACTGATTTGCAGAATTCATGATATTTTAGCAGTTGTGTGAATTATGCAATTTCTGGAGGGGGAAGGAACAGAAAATTTTAGGCAAGAACTGTAATTCTTTACCATTTTTGCCAATGAACTGCTTTAGTTCCTTACCGTCTTGAGTGAGAACAAGACAAGTGAAGATTTGCATCACTAGTGGATCTCCCAGATCCCAGTCTATTCTAACGATGGGAACCATTTACTGTAATTATGATCAAGTTGAAGATTCCTTGGTTTTCTTCACAAACTTTTCTTCATAGTTCTTATAATTTGTTCCCTGCTCCCACTGGATTAGATATCTCTCCTTTTCTTCATGTGCCTCAACACTGAAGAAATAGTGCTTTAAGGCCTCCCATGATCTTTAATCACTAGGAACCTCATTTTACTACTGCTAAGCTTTCCATTGGTCAAGAGATGGCTTTGCAACAGTTCAAGCCAACAATAAACAGCTGTGCTTATAAATATTTAGTAGGTCTGTCTTACTGCAGAAAACTTTGTACTCAAAATAGAGGACATAATTTTGGCCACAGGGTCTCAATCTTGCTCTCTCTCTCTCTCTCTCTCTCTCTCTCTCTCCAATTTCAGTGTATCATGTTTAGGAACAAAGAGTGTGCAATTGCTTGTGATGCTGAATATTTGAAATCTCTAAGGAGATCACTGACTGACAGGTGTTTTTATTTATTATTGATTATTTCATGTGCTTCGCTTAGCTGCTGTTCTAATTCCCATGGAGGAGTCGATGCAGGCTCTGCTGCTATCAGTGCAAATTGTTGATAAGTAAACTTTGAGCCTCATGAATGTTCTCCTCAAGAATAAAAAAATTCTGTAGTCAGTCGTTACTAATCCACCAAATGTAGACTGGAACACCGAGTTGTACCCAGACGAATTTGTACCTAAACGAGACCCATTGCAATAAGTGAGACAACATAATCACAAGAGTTTGACTGATTTCAAGGTGTCTGCTCTAAACATGACTCAATATAGATCCAAAGCATGAATCAGATATCTGGAAAATATTTTTCTAAGGATGGGTGGGAAATGTGGGTGGGACATCAAATGCAGCAGGACATTTTGTTCAAGCTTGAGGCAAACACTGCCCAACCCTGTAGCCCTACTCCGGCATTGTGTTTTAGGGTTCAGTGCGTATTTGGAGAGGGCTGTGTGCTGGTCCAATCTATTTTTGTCACTTTGCTCACATGAGAAATGATTACCAGAATCCAGTTGAAAAATTATGCCAGCATAACTGTAAAGTCATTCTGGTGGCACTGACTTTCAGTAATTAAAAACTTTCCCTGCCCATCCCATGGTGCCCACAAGTTCCCAATGATTAAAAGGAGAACTTGGGACCCAAAGGGACCCTTAAGGAGGGAGAGATGTTTAACTTCTAAAATATGTCCCAGCTGATGACAACATCACCCTTCTATCAGGCTATTATTCAGAGGAGGGGCAGCAGGATCTGTTCTTGATCGTCCCAAAGTGCAGGACATGCAACAATGGGCTCAACTCACAGGAAGCCAGATTTCAGTTGAATATCAGGAAAAAATTCCAAACTGTTAGAGCAGTACAGCAATGGAATGATTTACCTTGAGAGGTGGTGAGTCTTCCAACACTGGACGCATTCAAGAAAAATTTAGAAAACCACCTACTAAAAATTTTGATTTGTATTCCTGCATTAAGCAAGGGTTTGGACTCGATGGCCTTATAGGTCCCTTCCAACTTCATGATTCTATGATCGCAGAATACATATAAACATTATTTCACTTATTGTAGCGCAGTCCTCTGAGCCAGCAGTATTGGCATGTAAACAGATGGGGTCAAGGGAAGAATCAGAAATGGGGATTTTTCTGACTTTTGTTTTTGTGATGGGCAGAAAGATCCCCTGGGGCCTTCCTGCCACTCTTTTCCAACAATCGCTGTGGAACTTCATTTGAGAATCTCAGTGTGGATAGCTTTGGTACCATCTTTAATGTTCAAGAACGCATTTCTACTTTTATGAGAAAATGCCTGTGAGGCACACTTAAACCTCTGCCTTCACAATCTGCATTCTCAGGAGAGACATTCAGTGTAACGCAGCTACCTCCAAAACCACAAGAGAATGTTGGAAATAAAAAAATGCATAGTAGTGACAATAAAGAGAAGAGCATATGTGATTTAACTGAATTTGTCTGGAGTCCAATTAAGCGATAAGACACTATAGGGCGTGTCATATTACTAAGTCATTAATGCAAGCCCCTGGAGTGCCGTGAAGCAGAAGGCCAAAAAGAAGTGCCTTAATGGCCCAGAAATGCATGCCTCGTCATGTCCCATTGTATTACATCAGGGACTGTTCATCCTTCAAAACAAAAGCCAGTGCAAAAGTATATAAGCTAATGCTGAGAACTTATAATAGTCTTGCCTACCGTCCAACAGAACATCTAATAAACTGGGCAAAGGAAGGAAACAACAACTGCTGTGACCCCTTGAGGATAAATTTGGAAACCATTCCCACCACTGTGGTTGGCTATCAGCTCTGGTGCTACTCAGGTGGCTCCTCCAGGACTATGATCCACAGAAGACAAAGTCAGCTGTAGAAGATTGGTCCTTGTTCTTTAAGAAGAGAAATGAACATGCAGCAAAGATCAATGCTGGGACTCTGCTATTCACAAGATACAGGGCAGGTGATTCTGGAAGATGTTGCTAGTGAAGAGGTGAGGTGGAAGAGGGTTGTCCTCCAAGCACTATCCTCCAAGCCACTGGAACTACATCATACCTAAGACCAATTAAGGATCATCTCCTACCTTCACTGGACCTTTCTAACCAACAAAAGGAAGTGGGGAATTTGAAGACATTTCTTGGAGTCAAACATTCTTTGATTGTGCTTATTTGTTTTATTTATTTATTTATTTATTTAAATTATCTATATGCTGCCTTGTTCCTCATAGGGAATCCAAGCTGGTTTACAACAATAGATTAATAAACACTATTTAAAGATCATAGTTAGAAAAACAACTAAACACATATTAAGATGCTTTAGTGCTTTATCATTAATGGTCCTATGTAACATCCACTGAGCCAGAAGTCCTACCAGCATATAACATGGGATTGTGTCACCTGTGAAAGTGAAGGCCTGGACATCTTTATAGAGATTATCACCTTCATAACAGCAACCTTTGTAGAAGTGATGTATATCCCCTGTTATTGTTCCTCCTTCTCCTTGTCATCTTCTTCTTTTTTATAATTAAAAAAACCAAACATCAGCATCCAGGCTGAAATGCACTTTGAAAACAGGCCTGCTCTGCTGATGTAGCGTTCCCAAGGAAAGAGAAAACATGGCTGCCTCTGTGGGCCTATTGCATAAAGTCATGGCCAGGGCATTTATATTATTGTCATGTGCTGTCAAGTTACCCCCGACTTATGGTGACCCCATGAATGAGCAACCTTTAAAAACGTCCTGTCCTTAACAGCCCTGCTCAGTTCTTGCAAACTCAAGCCTGTAGCTTCTTTTCAGGAGTCAATCCATCTTGGGATTTGGTCTTTCTCTTTTTCTGCTGACCTCTGGCTACTGGGTGCTCAGCTCACTCAATACGAGTTGTTATACTACATAAATTAAGAAGGAGGAAGAGGAAGAACAGGAGAAGAGGACATGTTAAATGCCTTCAGATACTCCTAGCTGATCAAATGTCACATCTTTCACTCCCACTAGGAAATCAGTCCCTTCTGTAGTGCCACCCATCTTATAAACATCATCCTTCTCTACCGAATCTTCCCCAGTACCTAGTCTGTTATCTTCTTCAGCACCAAGCAAGCTGTTTGTTTTGTTTTATTCTCCTGGGCTTTGCTGCACTGTTTGTATCACATTGATTTCATTTTCTCAGTTTTCATATTTTATAGTAAATCAACATTGGAGCTGTTTTGCTGAAGGGTAATAGAGTATATTAAACAGTGCAAAATGAAAAAAAAATACTTGGAAATTTCACATGGATGCTTGAAGCATGTGCTGCACATTCCAATAGGAAATGACCCTGATCTGCTCCTCTCAGGATAATTAACCTGCAGATGATAAGTTAGCCTTCCACCAGAATAACAGTGCTGTAGTTCTTCAAATGTTCTCAACTATCTAAATATTCTGCATGGTACTGGTTATATCCTTTAGCTTAAATATGGGAAAGTAAACCATTTGAATATTTATTTTGTGAGGAAATATCAATTTATTTACATATGTAAGCATATTTCTTTTCTTTTTTAAAAAAGTTGCACATTAATGCAGAAAAAGAACTGAAGTATCAGTGCAAGCTGTTGGAGTTTTTAGAAACCTTGCATGCTGCCTTTAAGTAGTTTTGGCTGGGAGTCACCTTTCTGGGCTAGGGTGACTTTCAGTTTACCCAGCACTAATCAATGGTTTCTTCCCTGCCTCTGAATTAAAAAAAACGGCCCCATTTTTTTGCTCTGTGTTCCTTTTTTCCCTCTCTAGAGTCTGCTGAAGTCTGTTCACTTCTCCTCCTCTTTCCTCCAATAGGCAAGAGGGAGAAGGAGCAAAATCTCTTTAGTTGGTGTTGAACAGCGCCGTCTACGTTGGCTTGGGCATGTCGTGAGAATGGCTGATGGTGATTCCAAAGGATCGCCTGTATGGAGAATTAGTGCAGGGAAATCGCCCCAGAGGGAGACCTCAGCTGCGATACAAGGATATCTGCAAGCGGGATCTGAAGGCCTTAGGAATGGATGTCAACAGATGGGAAACCTTGATGTCTGAGCATTCAGCCTGGAGGCAGGCGGTAGATCATGGCCTCTGCCAATTTGAAGAGACACTTGCACAGCAGGCCGAGGCAAAGAGGCAGTCCCGAAACATGCAAAACCAGGAAGCTGGACATGGGACAGATTGTATTTCTCTTTAATGTGGAAGAGATTGTCACTCTCGAATTGGCCTTCTCAGCCACACTAGATGCTGTTCCAAAACCTCCATATAGAGCACGCTACCATAATCTCTCGAGACTGAAGGATGCCTACTACTACTGCCTACTACTGGTGCTGGAAGCCATGTCTGAAGGACAAATTTACTATTAACCTTTTTCTTTCTCAAAACAAGATTTCCTTAGAGATATATGCCTTGGTAATCAGACTTGCTGATTAAGGCAATATTTACTTTCCAAAGACCAATCACAAAACAAAACATGCTAAATGAAAGATTGACAGATTGGAAGAATAATGTGCTATGATAAATCGATGCATTCCATCACTTGTGAAAGCAACCTTTCTCAACAAGTGTTAAGTATATCTTCAAGTTTGTTCCTGAGATCTGAATATTAGGATAATCACTTGCTGGGAAGGACCAGCTTTGCTTCTCCTTCCCCTTGTACAAAGGAATGAATATTGTAAAGCACTGTATGTGGGGCTGCCCTTGAAGACAATGCATAAGCTGTGGGAGGGATTATAGTTAAGCGCTGGAGCATGTGCACTGCAGAAAATCAAAGGGTCTTTGGAACGCATGATGAGGCTCGGAAAGATCCATCTGAAGCTCTACAGAGCTGCTGGAAGTAAGAAATGCCTTCTGATTTCTGATGATACTTTTAGAGAAGTGATGATGGTGATTGTGTGCTGTCAAGTTAATTCTGGCTTATGAAGACACTTTCCAGGATTTTCTAGGTAAAGAATACTCAGAAGTGGTTTACAACTCCTTTCTTCTGGGAGCATTTTGTGCAGCTTGCCCAAGGTCACACAGGCTGGCTCTTCCAGGATGCACAGTAGGGAACTGAATTCCCTTGGTTCTGCCACCAGATACCTAACTCAGTGAAGCTATACAGCCAGCTACTTTTGAAGTACACCCAGCTTAAAGAGTAACTACTGAAATCTATCCTGATTGCAGTTTCCTATTGTTGTTGTTGTTTAGTCGATAAGTCGTGTCCGACTCTTTGTGACCCCAAAGACCATAGCACGCCAGGCCCTCCTATCTTCCACTGCCTCCCAGAGTTGGGTCAAATTCATGTTGGTAGCTTCGATGACACTGTCCAACCATCTCATCCTCTATCATCCCCTTCTCCTCTTGCCTTCACTCTTTCCCAACATCAGGGTCTTTTCCAGGAAGTCTTCTCTTCTCATGAGATGGCCAAAGTACCGGAGCCTCAGCTTCAGGATCTGTCCATCCAGTGAACACTCAGGGCTTATTTCCTTTAGAATGGATAGGTTTTTTCTCCTTACAGTCCAGGGGGCTCTCAAGAGCCTCCTCCAGCGCCACAATTCAAAAGCATCAATTCTTCAGTGGTCAGCCTTCTTTATGGTCCAGCTCTCACTTCCATACATCGCCACGGAAAAAAACATAGCTTTGACTATGCGGACCTTTGTTGGCAAGGTGATGTCTCTGCTTTTTAAGATGCTGGCAAGGTTTATCGTTGCTTTCCTCCCAAGAAGCAGGCAGCTTTTAATTTCGGGGCTGCTGTGACTATCTGCAGTGATCATGGAGCCCAAGAAAGTAAAATCTGTTACTGCCTCCATGTCTTCCCCTTATATTTGCCAGGAGGTGATGGGACCAGTGGCCATGATCTTAGTTTTTTTGATGTTGAGCTTCAGACCATTTTTTGTGCTCTCCTCTTTCACCCTCATTAAGAGGTTCTTTAATTCCTCATCACTTTCTGCCCTCAGAGTGGTATCATCTGCATATCAGAGGTTGTTGATATTTCTTCCGGCAATCTTAATTCTGGCTTGGGATTCATCCAGTCCAGTCTTTTGCATGATGTATTCTCCATACAAGTTAAATAAGCAGGGAGACAATATGCATCCTTGTCGTACTCCTTTCCCAATTTTGAACCAATCAGTTGGTTCAAACTGGAGTTTCCTATTAGTAGATACTAAATAACTTGGCACATCCTCTTGGCTCACATCTCTCTCATTTTTAATGAACAGTGAAGATTATTGGTTTTATGGAACTAATCACCAAAATTATGTTCATAGTTATTGTCTTTTTACCCAAACATCACACTAAAACAGAGACCCTCATGCACTACATTCTGTGAATCTGTGATTAATGGCTGTGAAGAAATACCTCTTTATTCAAAATGAGAAATATTGCTAGAATGATCTACTTCTTTGCAAGTGTATTTGAGAATAGGGCAACGGGGTTTATCCCAGAACTTCGAAATGTTCTTTTTGGATTACAAATCTCAGAATCTCCTCACCAGCAACGTCTGTAGTTATGTTGGCTGAAGGATTCTTTGACTTTTTCATTAAAAAAGAGCAATGTTTCTTAGCTCAGATTTCTCCTCAAAGGTTTTAGAATAACATCTGTGTCAGGCATATATTGTCCTGTGAGTAACAAAGTGAAGTATATAGAAAAAAGTAAAACTGTAATTTAAGTTTGAAAATATTAAAAGGTTCTATTTAAACAGTGATGACAAATTAACCAGAAAGAGGAATGAACTGAGGGCCATGCTATATGAAATGCTTACAGCTAGGATAAATTATTTCGCTTTAGACTAAGGGTGCAATGTCTACATATTTACTCAGAAGTAAATTCCAGAGACTTCAGTGAGTGTGCTGAGAATTTTGATCTTCGGTAATGCACACGTACCTGGCAGTCTCCCACCAAAATGGCCAGTCTGGAAAGGCCATCAGACTGAGTCATTCTTAGAATTGAACCACGAAATCAATGGGACTTGGATCAGTCATGACATGAGTAAAGGCTGAAATTTGTTGCTTATAGTAATAGGTTGCACTAGAACAGGCCCACAGAATCAGTGAGGATCTGGAAAGTCAACTGCTGCCTAAGACCCACTTTTTCTAATGGGCTTACTATAATTGTAGTAGCAGTAGACCCATTTGAATCAATAGAATTTATAGAAAAGCTGATTCACTAAATCTCATTTAATTCAGTGGCCTACTTTAATATGACTTGCTATGTTGAGCAACAGGATTTCAGCCAAAATCTCATTGATTTTTGGTGGGTGTTCTTTGCATATCATCACTGCTCTTAGTTCTACTTGCAATTGTGCTTTATGGGCATAATCATGGATAGGATTAGGCTGGTGTCTTTTTTCTTGCTTCCATACTTGCTTGCTTCCTTCCTTCATCTCTCCCTCCCTCCTTCCCTTTCTTTCTTTCTTGTATAATATCTTTAGAATTATATTTCTGTAAAATGGGGGTGGGAGAAATTTTAACCTGACCAAGAGTAACGTTGTCTTGCTTTTTATAAACAAAACTCTGACAGCTATTGCATTATAATTTTAATTAATCCTTGTGAGACAGATGGGCAGAAAGGTGTAGAAGTGAACAGGTGGTATGGGGAGGCATAGGCAAACAGCAGTCAGCCTGCCCAGACTTCAGTCGTATGATGTATGAGAATGTATGAATGGGGTGGGTGGCCGGGCAGCCGGCTGGATTTCAAAGCCTAAGAATTGACTGCCAATATAAATTCACACGCATTTCATGTCTTTGTTCACTTTACTTTCTGATAATCTACATAAAACACCATTACAAAAATAAAACAATAACTCAGTTAATCCACAAATAATTCCAGTGGCCACAGAACTCACAAATTTCATTCAGTGACAGCTGACCCCCAACCAGCCAAGCTAGCTGAGGTCTAGCTGAACAAACTCTTGTTGCTGTTTAGTCGTTAAGTTATATCTGACTCTTTGTGACCCCATGGACTACAGCACGCCAGGCCCTCCTGTCTTCCACTGCTTCCCGGAGTTTGGTCATATTCATGTTGGTAGTGGTTGTTGTGGGTTTTTCGGGCTCTTTGGCCGTGTTCTGAAGGTTGTTCTTCCTAATGTTTTGCCAGTCTCTGTGGCCGGCATCTTCAGAGGACAGCACTGAGAACACGACCAAAGAACCTGAAAAACCCACAAAAACCATTCGATCCTGGCCGTTCATGTTGGTAGCTTTGGTGACACTGTCCAACCATCTTGTTCTCTGTTGTCCTCTTCTCCTCTTGCCTTCCCACTTTCCCAACATCAGGGGCTTTTCCAGGGAGTCTTCTCTTCTCATGCTATGGCCAAAGTATTGGAGCCTCAGCTTCAGGATCTGTCCTTTCAGTGAGCACTCAGGGTTGATATCCTTTAAAAATGATAGGTTTGTTCTCCTTGCAGTCCAGGGGACAAACACTAGACCAAATCTAAACCTCTGCCAGCCTAGGGGTGCTGGAAATTACTTAGGACTACCATCACCCTGCCCTAACTTTGTACTTACACTGTAGCTGTCTTCTTGACCTTGAAGAAGTGTGACTTGGACATGTCTTCGTTGTTATGTCACTCCATCCCTTTCCCACTTTTAGCCAGAAGTGCAGTACTCTTTTACAAAAAAAATCCCTTAATCCTAAGTAAACACAGTTTTCTTTTTCTTTTTAGGGAATGAAATTAATTATTTAATTCATTTAAAGTATTTTTTTTACCCCATCATTCTCCTTAAAAGGATCCAAAGTGGCCAAGAGTGGAGTGTTTTCTTAGAATGGAAGTTAAGGTACAAGGGCGGAGCATTTCTTTGCCCATGTTTTGAGAGAAGATTGGTAATGAAGCCTTTGGTCAGATTCCCCTTTTGTGGTCATTGCTTGAACCATAACTTTCTGCTTTAAAATAAAGATTATTATTTTTGTCTTTTGGGAATAAATATAACACATGGTATATCATTTCTTAGAAAATTATAGAGATATATCACGAAGCACATGAGCTATATTAGCTCTTGAAAGCTATATTAAAATACAATGGTGCCTCACATAGCGATGATAATCCATGCAGCAAAAATCGCTGCAAAGCGATGTTGTCATTATGTGATTTTAAAAAGCCCATAGGAATGCATTGAAACCCCTTCAATGTATTACTATGGGCTTAAAACTCACCTTAAAGCAAAAATCCTCCATACGGCAGCCATTTTCTCTGCCCGGTAAGCGAGGAATCCGGGTGAAAACACAGCGGGAGGCCATTTTTTTTTAACCTGGCAGCCATTTTGGAACCGCCGATCAGCTGTTAAAAAAATCATCGCTTTGCGATGATCGGTAAGTGAAACAGGGTACCGATCATCGCAAAGCAATTTTTCCCTATTTAAAACATCACAATGCAATCGCTTTTGAGATCGCAAAAAGTTAATTGCTATGTGATTTCATCATTAAACTATTTCGCCCGTTAAGCGAGGCACCACTGTAGTTCAATTAGTTATAACATACTAATCCATATCTCACAGTAGCTGAAATCCTGTTATATAAGTTAGGATGAGTTGATGATGTCATTATTTTTTTGGAAGTAAAACATTTCTGCTTTCTCCTCCTGAAGGTCTCAAGACTCCCAGTGCTTTAATCTTCAGGATGTTGGGAATTCTGGGAAGTCCTTAACTATCAAAAATTGCCACGGCCAGGATGACTTTACTGACATTGGTGATTTTTGCTAATTAAAGTTCCACCACCACCTCATCCTGTGGCCCCTAGTTTCCTACTGATTATAAGGATTTTCTACAGGTGCTTTGGGACCCTCAGGGGAGTAAATTGCCACAACTGATGACATCATCAGCTTTATGCAGTGTAACTTACACAGCAGGAATTCAGCTGTTACGTGTAAATAGTGCCCCCTTTTATTATTAAAAGGTCCTTATATTTTAAAATTTCTTTGTGAATATTTCTCTCCCCTGGCAAAAGGGTGATGCAGTGGAAATCGTGCTAGCCGTAACGAGATTCCACATGAAAGGTGAAGGGTGAGTACATTCTTGTCTCCACCCCTAAACATGTCCACAGATTGCAGTTTTTATCTGAAAGAGTATGGCTGCATATCCTGCTCATGCAGAGGATGGATGAGAAATTTGCAGCTTTGGTTTCTGAAAAACATTTATCTGAGCTATACGTCAGAGCGAAAAGGCCATCCGGTCCTCAAAATAATACAAATGCAGGAACAGGTGATACCGTTAATGGACGATTAAGAAAATAAAGCAAAAAACAAAGCAAGCTTTCAGTGGTAATTCATCTTCATAGACATGAACTTTGAACTGGGCACAGGTCATAATCAGAGGTCCATATATTTCCAAGTCTGCAATGAAATAAAAATGGTTTCACAGTGTGCATACAGCTGAACAGGCACACAGGAAATTGGGTTGAAATCTGAAATGTTTCAGTCCTTAGTACATGTGGGGCAAGCATGTGTATATGCATATTTCTGGAAAATGAGCACTCCAAATGCAAACATTTGAAAAATTCATACAAAATATGTATGGATTTCTATGGAACTCCAGAGCTCTGACAGAGCAAGGATAGAGGGATCTTTAAGTGGAATTCAGAGAACTGTGATCAGCTTTTCCTGAGGAGGAAACTGAGGCAGAAGGTGAGCTCTGTTGGGAGCACTTTTTTGGGGGGGGGGAGGTATCTTTTTCTAGGCTGACCTTTGCTCTCTGTGTCCGCATGGTCTAAAGGGGCGGGGATTTGGCTTTAAATTAGTGCGAGCAGAAGTGTGCGCCTAATGATGTGCGAAATTCTCTGATTCTATTTTTTACCCTAATCTGGTAAACAGGAAAAGGCAAATAGCATTGCATACACCTGAGGGTCAGGAAAGTTTTAGAGATCATACTTCCACACTCTTAGGGAGCAGGCTGGGTGGATGGGGCTCGTCACCCTTGGAAGGCAGCCCATCTAGGAGAAGGAAAACTCTGATTTCAAACCTCCACTGCCTTGTGGCTATATCCACTGAAGGAAAAAGCTTCAGGAGTTAACCTCGAGGCAAAATCTGGAGCTGGAACCCCGGAGGCAGTTCATGTCATTCTGGCAACTCCTGCGACATCGCTGGAACCAGTTGTATTGACTCTTGCCTTTCCATTGGACTATTTCAGTAATGTGGAGAGGGGGGATTTGCTGCTAGGGTAACAGCCTATCCTCCATATTATTTTACCCAGGCTTCGTGCTCTGGAGAGGACACTTCAGCTTTGCATACAGTGTCGAAACAACATGGAAAGGGATTGTCACTCTTGAATTGGCCTTCTCAGCCACACTAGATGCTGTTCCAAGTCCTCCATACAGAGCACGATACCATAGTCTCTCGAGACTGAAGGATGCCTAGTGAATGAATGATCAGCTTGACCTGTACAGATATGTGTAAGATCTTGAGAAGGCTTCCTCTTTGCAGAAGTCCATGCTGACTCATCAACATCCAGGGAGTAACATTAACAGAATCTGATCTCTGGAACAAGGCCATTCTTAAAGTTCCACTCAGTACATCTTGGAAAAATTACTTTTTTGTATTATAGCCACCACCATTTTACACCCAGCATGGCTAACGGTCATGTTGGCTGAGGAATTCTGGGAGTTGTAATCCAAAAGTAACTTTTCCAAAATTTGCCCCAGGTCGCCTAAATGAATGTATGAAAGGGGTCCATCATTTTCTCTTTCCTGTTACAAGAAGACAATTTATTCACCTGCCCAATCTCTAAAGCATTTTTTTTTCTTTTTTCACATTCATTTGTAAAATATTCATCTTGGGTTGAAACCACTGTCAGTTGTATGGGTTCTCTACTCTTTTTTCATTTTAAAAAGATCCCCACGTTGGCAATGTAATGATTTTTCAAGCAAATAAAACCTGCAGAGAATCACACTCAAACAGGGAGGGTGAAAAATGAGTGGGAAGCATCAGCATACCACTAATGCTTGGTGACTGATCTTGTTAGCACACATCGTCTGTCATGATAGCATGGTGACCTAAAACAAGAATCTCACACTGGAGAACCACCAGCAAAGAGAAATGTGTTATTATAATGTGCCTTAGTCAGACCCCCTTCATTCCACTCCTCCCTCCCTGTCTCTTTGAACAGAACATGATTGTCAGCAGCATACACAAGTCCAGACAATGCTTTCAATAGAAGCCTTTTTGGAAGACAATTAAAGAAAGCATGATAACGGGATTTGTCACCATGATGTGGCTGCTATTTGAGCAGGCATTATAATAATGAAAGAAAGTTTTACTAATTGAAAATGTGAATCAAATTCAGCGCTCTCTCACTCTCTAATTTCTCTTGGATGAAAGCCAATTAAGATCATCTGTCTAATGCATCTATTCACCCCTTGCTGCAACAATGTGTCAATTGTAATGGATGTCTAATAAACTCAGACCATCCTGGACAGAGGGCTGAGTGCATTAAGAAACAAACAGCAGGACAGACGTGGGTGCATACCTGCAAAAAGTTTGGTAAGAAAAACGATTTGCCCTTGGAAAGTCGATCTTTCTTCTTTTTCTTCTTCTCTGGGGTGTTGCTATATTAGAATAATTAGATTTTCTGCCAGTTACACAGTTCTGTTGCTGGGGGAACTGTCCTTGTACACATAAAGCTTTCTGGGTCTTTTTGTTGACTACTGTTAAGCAAATAGCTTTGTGGGAGGACTGAGCATGGTGTAGTGGTTGCAGTCTTGCTCTAGGAAGCCATGAAAGACCAACATTGAAGCCTCCATTGAGTCATAGAGTTGTGTTCCACCTAATCTCCCTCATTAGAACTGAAGTCTCAGTAGTGTTCTAGACACATGATTCAGGAAGACCATCCTGTCTAAGAAATCAGAGTTACAGGACAAGAGAGCCATGATCAGCTCCTGATGATCAATCACAAAACAAAGCACACTAATTTTCAAGATATAGACTATAAGGAGAGCTGATGCTCTGCAAATCACCCACTTTCTGCAGTTAAGAAATGTGCTTTTCTAATCATGGCTTACCTGTAACATATACTTCTACTTTCAGACTGCTCACTGAGGGTGAGGGAGTGAAGACTTGACCTTAAGTCAGTCTGTTTTCCCCAGCCTAATCTATCTGAGAGTGTGTTGCTGTGAGGGAGAATAATAAACACTCCCACAGATTCCTGGGACTCACTAGAGGATGCCACAGGTTTGAGTTTGCAAGACTTGAAGGAGGGCTGTCAATGAGAGAATCTTTTGAAGGTCACTAATTCATAGGGCGGCCATAAGCTGATGACAGTCCTCTGAACCTGCTTCCCTTCTTAACTATTGCAATCCATCCATTCCTCACTATCCCTCAATCTATACCAAGACCTACTGACGTGAAGATGGGACCACACATGTCATTGTCTTCTTGCTCATTGGCTGTCTCAAAAAAAAAAACAAACATGGAGGCAGCTGCAATGATGAGAGGATGAGGAGAAGAAGCAGATGGCAGTAATGCTGGTACATAAGTAGATTAACCAAGGGAGAGGTCCCCTTGAGGGTGTCTTTCCTCCAAAATGTGAACTTGGCACAAAGTTCTTTAGAAATATATCAATTTCACTACAGTTCTGGAGGGCATTTTCAGGCAAATATCCCCCCGCAGTGGAAATAACATCCACTCACCATTTGGCCACTGCCGCAGGCGCAGCAGTGCCTTCCTATCGCGCTGTGCTCTGCAACGGATTAGCCACTCTGCGACCTGGCAGAGAGGCTTGTCATCCTGCCTCCAGCTAGGAGTGGCTAATCCATTGCGGAGCACAGCACGATAGGAAGGCGCCAATGCACCCATTCGGTGAATGGGCAGTCACCGTTATAGTGGACGGTCACCCTCGTTATTTCCACCTGCGGGGGGATATTTGTATTCATCTACAAAATAATATGGTTCTCACACTACAGTCTGGGTATGGGTGGTGTTTAACTCTTAAGATTCAGCAACCGACCTGGTTTTCTTTTTGTACAGGTTTGGAGAAACCTGTGCTTTTCAGGTGTTGTTCAGGAATAATGATGAGAGTCAAACAAGTTCAGGGCCACAAGTTCTCCGTAACTCAGTTCTTTAATTTAGAACAGTTCTTTCCCTCGCCACTTAATTCTTTACTTACTTTGTTTGGTATATTCATATCCTGCTTTTCAAAGATGGATTTTCATAAAGCAGCTTACAAATGATGAAGGACAAGTGCATGTAAGTAAAAAAAACAACACTACTATTGAAATAGAGAAAGTTGGGCTAGATCGGGGGAAGACTATCAAGCACCTCCTCAGGAAAGGGCAGCTTGGGCAAGTTAGTTCTTATAGCTTCCTCAAAGGGCTTTACTGAAGGTGCAAGATGCAAAGAGGAAGGAAAGGAATTCCAAATTATAAAGGATCACTACTAAGAAGGCCCTGCATCATGTACTTGCCAAGTTAGCTTTAAATGTTTAATGAACAGGAACAGGAGTTAGAGCCTCAGATAATGATCAAAGCATTTTGAACAGGACTGTATAGGTCACAGTGACCATTACTCAGCATGCTGATTGGGGGATTCTGGGGACTGTAGTTAAAAAACGACTTCCCCAAGCTTTGCCTTTTCATATCTTGTTGCAACTTTAAAGCCTTGAAATCAGGGTAGAAATGCATTTGTAACCAATTGAACCAGCACAAAAGACCACCCATATCGTCATATTTTCTGACCCATCACCATTCTGGCAACTGCACTTTGCAGAGTTTCTCAGCTAGAATTTCTGAGTTAGCCCCCCCAGGTCAGCACAAAGCAGCAACAGTAACAAAATCACATTCCCCCCCCCCCCAAAGTCAATTGGCTCTATGAACGCATGAAGTGTTTGAGGAATGCAAGAATACATGCCTTTATTTGACTTCAATGACCTTGTTTTCAAATACAGTTTTTGATGTTATAAGAACCAAGCATAAATAAGCTCCTGGATACAAACCAGATGGATTCCCTGTACTTTTGCATTAATGTCTTGTCTATCTAGGCTGATGTTCAGCCCATTCATAATTTTAGAACTACCCATCTTTATGAATTCCATATCCTGGGAGGGCTCTTTGCTTCCCGGTGGGACTCCCAAGATTGAATATAACTTGGTTTACTACCAAAGCAAATGATGCACTGGTGCATTGGGGAGGTTGTTGCAGTTGTTTAACAAAAGTTTATTTCAGGTTTAGGAATAAACAGTTTAAGTTTAATTTGTGGAGGAAAAAGAAGAGAATAGAAATATTTTGAGAGGCTGCAATCCCGACGACAGCATGGCCACTGTCTCTATGTGTCCAGAAAAGTATCATTCCAAACCTCTGGAAGGAAGAAATGCATGAAGCTGAGCAGGCTGTTTCTCTTTTCTCCATCCCTGACCTTTGCTGCATTGGTCAGATGTTTAATTCCAAAAGCAGACCAGAAGTAATAGTTACTTTTTGTTTAATCACCAAGATAATCTCTAATGTCCAGGATCTTTGATGGCCTCCTTTTTAGATAGACATAATTTATTTCCACGTTAGTAGTAGGCATCCTATTGTGCTCTGTACGGAGGTCTTGGGACAGCGTCTGGTGTGGCTGAGAAGGCCAATTCGAGAGTGACAATCCCTCCCACACTGAAGACAAATACAATCTGTCCTCTGTCCAGCTCCTGGATTTTGCTGGTTTGGGACTGCCTCTTTGCCTTGGCCTGCTGAACAAGTGTCTCATGAAATTGGGAGAGGCCATGTTGTGCTGTAATGCTTGTAACAGTGGTTCTCAACCTTGAGTAACCCGGGTGTTCTTGGACTGCAATCTCAGAAGCCTTCACCACTAGCTGTGCTGGCCTGCGTTTTTGGGACTTGCAGCTCATGATTATCCAAGATTGGGAACCACTGGCTTAGAATATTGAACTGGGATTTGGGCAATCCAGGTTCAAGGACCAAGTCAACAGTGTCTCTTTCTCGGTCTCATGTTCAATAATCTGCTGAAAAACCAGCAGAAATAACTTTGGACTTTTTCAGCAGCAACACGAAGAGCTGAGCCATGATGTAATAATCATGATGGCTAAATGGACAATGTTTTCAGTGCCATCCCTTTGCTGGGCAAACTGTGAATGGCTTTTTTAAAACTACCACAACAGCAGCAGCAGTGTCGCTTGTTATGTGTTACCAGTTGAATCCCGTGGTGCCTCACTTAATGATGTTAAGGTTGACTCAGCCTTCCATCCTTCCGAGGTCGGTAAAATGAGTACCCAGCTTGCTGGGGGGGGGCAATGTGTAGCCTGTATAATTAAAATTGTAAACCGCCCGGAGAGTGCTTGTAGCGCTATGGGGCGGTATATAAGTCCAATAAATAAATAAATAAATTCGTTCCAGCGAAAACGTCATAAAGCGAAATTTAAAAAACCCATTGAAATGCATTAAAACCTGGTTAATGCGTTCCAGTGGGCTAAAAACTCACCGTCCAGCGAAGATCCTCCATATGGTGGCTATTTTCGGTGCCTGTATAACGAGGAATCCGTCCCTAAGCACAGCGGGGAGCCATTTTGAGCACCCGGTGGCCATTTTGAAAACCTGACAGCTGTTTTAATCGTCGTAATGCGAAGAATAATTTCCCGAAGCAGGGAACTGATCTTCACAAAGTGAAAAAAAACCATTTAAAACATTGTTTCAGGATCGCGATTACGATTGCACAATCATCGTGAATCGGATTCGTCGTAATGCGGGGTAATCGTTAAGGGGGCACAACTGTATTTTTCTGAAGCAATCCTGGGACTGGCACTAAAATTGTTTCGTTCAATGGAAGACCTGCTGTGCCTTAGAGATATATGCATTGGCCCAACTATACAGCTGAGGTAAACAAAGTGCCCAAGCCTCTCCCAGCTTCCTTGTGTTTTAGAAAAAAGAAGGATGAATTTCAGTTTCTGGAAGCCTGCAGGAGAGGGGATTCTTCTTTCAAACAAGGCACAGCGTCCTCCTGCACTGTTTTACATCTAAAACACATCCTTCTGGTCTTGGTTTTACTGAGTGGAAGGTTAGCATTTTCGAGGGTCTGTGAAACCTCTGAAGGGTCTTGGGGCAGAAAATTGACCCTGGACATGTCAGTGTTGTCCAGTGCCTTTCCGGATCCGCCAACATTTATTTTATTTATTTATTTTATTTATATATTTGATTTATACCCCACCTATCTGGACTACTTGTCCACTCTAGGCGGCTTACAATATAGGATGTTTACAATATGACATGCTTAAGGATGACCTGCACAAAATGGCTACTGTATACAGAAGTTGCTGAAAGGAGCTTTGTCTGTGTATTGTAGCATGCGTATCGAATATCTGATTTCATTTGCTTTTCGAGCTGGATAAATATTGCTAGTATTATTTATGGTAGCAGTACAGAATCCGTGTATTGTTGTTTTTCTCCTGATACAAAATCCTAACTATATGCAGCTATGCTGGACAGCTTACAGAACTGTGTCTTTCTTCTCCCCCCGCCAATGTATGTAATTTCTTCCAAAGATTTTCCACAATAATTAAACCTAATGTCTCTAATTGCCTCTCAGTTTATTCTTTAAAAACAGGGCCGTTTCCTAGTGATTCTGAGCATATGTCGCAGGATATAAACAAGGGGCCCCATTAACATGGTAATAAACTGTACGCTCCATAAATTTTTGCATCATTCATAATCTTGGGGAAGAAAGAATTTAAAACATGAAAAAAGAAGTCTCTTGCCTTTGGATTGACCTTAAACATTTAGGTTTATGGGTTGGAATGGGGAAATGGGAGAAAGAACTGTGTTTTGTGAAGCTTCTGCTTTCTTCCTGAATCACAGGGCGGGTGTGGGTGTGAATAGAGAGCCCATATAATCTTTTTCAAAATGGAGTACAGTTGGCTCATCAAGTTTCTGTCTGGTTTTGAAATTCACCTTGGGAGTATATGCCGTAAACATCAATGTATTCTGCACACGAACACAATATGATTTCAGTTTATAACGGTGTTTCATTTGCTACGATTTCTATTGGTCTTTTTCTTTTTACACATAGAGAGAAAGACAGAGGAAACAGTGTTTTCTTTTCTTTAGTTTTGTTAATATATTTTTTTTATCCCTCTTCCTTCCACTGAGAGCACATTGCAAATGGTTATCTCCTCCCCTAATCTTCAAGACTTTCCCACTGAGAGATGCTCAGCTAGGGATTCTGTTGGCATATTTAGTATTGACCCTGGAGCTGCGGCAATGTGCTTTCTTTTGCTGACTAGATAAAAATGCAAAGTTGAAAAGTAGAGTCGTTATGACTGACAAGCAATAGGTGCATCTGTCGGCAGAAACAGCCAGATTTTTGATGATACCGCTTGAACAAATGGTGTGACGGTTATCTCTCTATAAACATAATTCATTATTGACTGCACATTTAGCCTGACAAGCAATTTTGTGTGTGTGTGTGTGCGTGTGTGTTTGTGGAGAGAGACTTTCATAAGTGACACTCCATGAGACATTTTTTTTTCCACTGGAACAAGTCAGCATCAGTAGAGATGTGTTGATTGATATGCATCAAAGGATAACTTCATAATCTCCCACAATGTGAGGCAACCAGTTAAATGCTCTATGAATTTTTTTAAAAAACACAGCAAGCTTAAAACTTGTCTCAGGCTGCTATAAACATCTTTGTATTGATTTAACCATGTAACGTTCAGGGAGCATTCGAAGGTTTGTGGGAGGCGGGGACTTTCACTTACTGATACAGGGCCTGTGGTGCCTCGCTCAGAGCTTAGATGTTACTTTTTAAACCTACAAATCGCCAAGATCTAGGAACAACTCTGCAAATTCCTTTCAAATAACAAAAAAACTCTATTTTAGGCATCCTTCTCTGAGTTATAGCAGAGCTTTAAAGTAATTAATTACAAAAAATCAAATAGTGCAAATCTTTTTCCCAGTAAGAAAATTATAACCATATTACATCAGAGCAGTTACTTAATGAAATATAAAGTCTGTCCTTTAGTGATGTAACTTTAAGTTACTTTTCTAGTCACAATGGTGTGGCCTCACTAAATTGTTGTGGAGGAATGTAAAAGGATTCAAATGCTGGCTTGTGCTGTTTCCTCATGCATAGTTGTGAATGTTGAGGTGATGACAAGGTGAATAATCATCATCATCTTAGAACTGCAGAGATGGAAGGGACCCAAGAGAAGACTATGTTATTCTAGGCTAGCAGTATGGAATAGCGAGATGACTCAGAAAAGAAGCTAAAATGATCTAGTTGAAAATAGAACAGCAAGTTTTTTAGAATTGTAACTATAATTGTATTCTTGAAGGCTTTCACGGTCGGGATCTGATGGTTGTGGGTTTTTCGGGCTCTTTGGCCGTGAAAAACCCACAACAACCATGTAACTATAATTATTACTAAGTATTTCGGGGCTTTGAAATGTTGGGCCTCTAAAACTTTCAAACTTTTTAAAAGTACCTTTCTAAACTCTGGGTTATTGGCACAGGATGAATGTCTCCATATCCGTATTCCTAGACTGATGGGGATTTCTGTGCATCAATGAGCGCTTGCTGTCTGGATGATTCCAAAGTTACTTATCTCACTGTCAGCACAGGAGTTGTGCTCCAAAACAACAGTTTTCCCACACTCTGTCTGGTTCCCACTTCCTGGAAATGCCCATTTTTTTGCTCAGCCTTAATAAAACACACATACGCAGTACATTGTGTATCTGATATAATCATGCTGTCAAGTAAATTCTGACTGAAGGCAATCATCCCAGGGTTTTGTAGGACATCAAGTACTCAGAAGTGGTTTACCAGTCTCTTCTGATGGAGCTCTGGACTATGCAGCTTGCCCAAAGATATATACCTGGGGGGTGTGATATTCCATTTAAAGTGGTGCCTTGCTTAACCATTATCTCGTTAAACAATGAATCCGCTTTACGATGAGGTTTTTGTGATAGGGAAATTTCCCTTGATGATGATCGGTTCCCTGCTTCGGGAACCAATTTTTCGCTAAACGATGATTCTAAAACAGCTGATCGGTGGCTCTAAAATGGCTGCCTGCTGTGCAAAATGTCTCCCCGCTGTGCTTTAGGACGGATTCCTCACTTTACAGGCACAGAAAATGGCTGCCCCTATGGAGGATCTTCGCTGGACACTGAGGTTTTTAGCCCACTAGAACACATTAACCAGTTTTCAATGCATTTCAATGGGCTTTTTCGTTTCACTTGACATGGATTTCGCTTAACAGTGATTTCAATGGAACGAATTATCCTCGTCAAGCGAGGCACCACTGTAACTGTAAGCACCCCAGGTGTTCTCTTCTATAAGGCACAACGGGGATTCAAATTCTGGTTCCTCAGCCAGGTGTTCCAACCCAATGAGCTATACCAGCAGGTGTATCTATTTATGCTATTTTTCTAACAATGTATACCTGTTTTTATTTTTTTAAGGGATGTAATTTACATTTCCAGCCTGATATATTTTGTTTGTTAATTCCAAAATGCCTGATATCATCTAAATGGCATGCTAATCTCCTTACTCCACAGTTTGTGGCTGCAACTTGCCCAGTGTCAAAGAAACAAATTCATAATGTGTGTGCAATACCTAATCCATTATTAACTGCTCAGAAGGTGCTTGGTTGCCTGCAGCTTTTGCAACAAAATATGGGGCTGCGCATTGTTTGGAAAAATAAAATAAAACCTTTCCAGACTAGCTGCAAGGTTTGCTTGCTGATACTTAGAAATAATTGGGTTGTTTACCTAAGATATCTTTTCTTTAACCTTTTCCATGCAAATAATTGAAAGACTCAATTACTGATTGATTTTCAGAGCCGCATTTTGGGTTTTCAGTTTTCCATATTACTTTTTAACAATCTTTTCTCCCCCCACCCCCAGCCATTACCTGTTTCATTGAACAAAGGGTTAACATTCTATGACAAGGTTCAAATGTAAATTGGGCTCTTATAATTTGAAGTTATATTGCAAGTTTCGTTTTCTCTTTTTTTGCATGAAAATGTTAAAATATCAGCAGGCTGGGAAGAAGATATGTAACCATCAGCACCACCAAACCAACCAACCAACCAACCCAAAAATAAATAAACAAGAACAAACCTGGCAAACTTTAGGAAAAAATAGAGAATTTCTCTATATTGACTCTTCCATCCTTCCGAGGTTGGTTAACTGAGTATCCAACTTGCTGGGAGGGCAGTGTGTAGCCTCATAATAATAATTTAAAAAGTAGACCACCCAGAGTGCTTTAAGCACAATGTGGTGATATATAAGCAGCACACTTTGCTTTAAGGGAGACGGAACATGCTATGTACCCATTGAATAAGAACTGACTGTTGGAGGGGACAAATGGAAAAATGGAGCGAATGCAAACTAGCACCTGAAATCCTGAACAATAGCAGCCCATACGGTCAGATTCAGGTCTCACTTGTAAAATGATAAGCATAGCTGTGCACGAACGGTATTGCACAGAAACTAGAGGGGACAATTCAAAACATATTTCCAGGATTATGAGAAATAGTTTTATGGAGGTTGGGAACATACTCACCCTCGGATGGAAACTCATCAGAGGGAGATCCAACCTGGAAATAAGGAGCAATTTCCTGACGGTGAGAACCATTAGGCAGTGGAACAGTTTGCCTCCCGATGTTGTGGGTGTCCCATTGCTGGTTTTCAAGAAAAGATTGGGCAGCCGTCTGTCTGGGATGGTATGAGATCCAGAATGGTACGACGTCCCTGCCTTGGGCAGGGGGTTAATTTATTTTAATTCATTTAATTTATATCCTGCCCATCTAGACCAAAGTCTACTCTGGGCGGCTAACAACACTCAAGAAAAACAAAACAAAACAACATTAATACAATTGAAGATAGCAAATGAATTAGGTATTGAGAGGAGGGAAGGCCTGCCTAAAGAGCCAGGTCTTGAGTTGGCTCTTAAAAAAACACCCAGCAAGGGAGCCAGACAAATTTCGGGGGAAGATTTTTCCAGAGGCAAGGGGCCACTGCAGAGAAGGCCTGCTTTCTTGTTCTTTCTCTTCAGACCTCCCTCGGCGTTTGGACCCTCAGCCACCCATCTTGACTAAAGCAAGTGATTTGGGTAGATCTAGGTGGGAGGAGGAGTTGTGCAAATGGCACTGCGGTGCTACGTTTGTCTGGGCGCGCTTGTGCTTGTGCACATGTGCAAATGGCAGCACGGTGCTCGCACGGGAGTGCTGGAGTGCACATGCAGGCGCAAATGGGTTGTGGGGGGGTGAGTATGTGCGGGCTGTGTGGTAGGAGGTCTGTCTCAGCGGATTGGTGTGGCTCAGGCCACGGACTGGCATTGGCCGCAGACCAGGGGTTGGGGAACTCTGCTCTAGAGTGTTTTTATAGACAATGGCTACTCCCCCCTGCCCCTCCAGTCTACCTTGGTGTTGGACTGCATAACCTGGAGGGCATGCAAGGGTTGAGGGAACACCTCCTTCCCCACCCATCCAAGTTGCAGTTATGCATGCCAGGTCTGTATCCTCCTCCAGGATAAGGTCCTGGATAATCTGGGATTTCTTGGATACAGACCTGGTGTTCAGCAGCAGCAGATTTAGAGTGGAGGGACGGCTGGTCTGACTATCTCAAGTCTGACAGTTGGTCACAGTGCCAGAACAGTGAACAGCCTTCAAACATCTGTTCACTGTTCTTCTGCAACGAGTAGAACTGTGCCAACACCATATCTCCCTCTACCCATAATCACTCTGATGTTCAGAGGACCCCCGCTGGGGGGAGGCAGGCCCTCCACTCCATGTCAAACAAAAAGGGAAAAAAAGGAAAAGACCAGAAAGATTACAAATTAATAAAACAAAAAACCCCAATAATAATCGAATTAACAAAATTAATTAAACCCTAACATAAAAATAGACACATCATTTTAAATTAAACGATAACCGATGTAAACAATTTAAAAAATTAAAATATATATGAAAAAATAAAAATAGAATAAAAGACATTCCACACCCAGACTCCCCCCCCCCAGTCATACCCAGTAACAGGCTCACTGCCAAACATGATTCAGTCACCATTAAGCAACAGGGTTGGTCATATGGCCAGCCCTTTCTAGGGCTTGGCCATCACCACCAATGCCCCAGCAGGTTACAAGGCAGCAAGCCTGATCCAGCCAAGGAAGGTGATGAAGTCACAAAGGTGGCCGGAGACAAAAGGCACCAAAGTCTGAACCTCCAAACAAAAGGGAGGCAACGGGGGGGGGGGGGAAGGGGCATTGAATCAGCAGAACAAAGTGCCAATGCACTGAATGAAGTGCCAAACCTCAGCCGTCCAGACACCAACTGGCCAGCCACATTTCTCAGGGGCCAGCACAACACCAACATCCTCACGAAGCCAAGCCAAAGGTCCTTACCAAAGCCACCCTGCCAGTTGACAAAGCAGCATCCCCACAGTGGAAGGCTTCCTCCGCAGCAGGTGCTCATCCTCAACTCCCCTGAGTGCAGGAATGCTGGTCCGGTAGGGCCCTGAAAGCAACTCTGGCTTATAAGCCTCTTCTCCCCCTGAGCCAGGTGGTTGATGTTGCGGAGGGGTTGGGGCAGCCAGGAGTAGCAAGGGCCCAGTCCTGCAAAGCAGAGGGAGACTGACCCAGGCTCCCTTGGAAGAGCTGGCAGACAGCAGCAGCCCAGCCATAGTCCCAATGTCTCTCACGCAGTGCCTGTGGACGACAGATGTTATTCGGAAGACCTCCAAGGTCCCTTCCAACCCTATGACGATTCTGTGATTCTATGATTCTTACCAGTGATCCTCCTCCTTGGTTTATTTTAGTTTCTGTTACTGCTGCTATTGCTGCTACAGCAATCATCATCATCATCATTATCTTAGAACTGCATAACTGGAAGGGACCCTATAGATAATTAAGTCCAGCCCCTGTCAAGGAGGTAGACTGAAGAATCGAACTCCCAACTTCTGGCTGCACAACCAGATACCTAAACCACTGAGTAATAAAGTTGGCAGTGTGGCCGCCAAACAGACTCCCCCCCAAGAACCCCACATTTAGTATAGTAGTGGGGCACTAGAGTGACAAAAAGGGGCATCTCCACCAAAACCAACCAACTGACTGCTTGACCAACCAGAGGAAAATTTATGGATAAACTCGTGTAAAATAAACTTTATCTAGAGGAGAGAGAAATATGGGTGGAATCCTATTGGTGCTTGTGTAACTTGCTGGGGCTAACTGCAGCTAGTTGTCGAGGGTTCAGAGCATATCTCAGTTGTGGACGTGGTCACAACTTGTCTGCACAACAAAAATACTCTCATTGACTACTCTGTTAATAGTATTGACATTTTATCCACTTTAAATTATTACATGATTTTAAAATGTGTGTATGTATATGTATGAGAGAGAGAGAATGGAAGAGAGATTCTCAGTTACCTTGAAAATTTTCAAAGGAGATAGGGCAGAAATATTTTGTTGGAATTATTGCACCCTTGTATGTTGCCTTGTATGTTGCTGGGAGGGACTTTTCTGCATTGCAGTGAACGTCAGTCAATCCCATAGTAACCAATTGTTCCTTCTCTGCCTCAGAATTTTGATGAGGGAAACCACACCTCTACTCAAGCATTATTTTCCCACTCTTTTTAGTCAGGCAGTCTGTGTTCAGTGAGAGTTATGTAGTCAGTTAGTCTCTCATGAAACTAGTTAATCAGTCAAGCAGTGTGCATGTAACCAGTTAATATTTTCCTACAGAATTTTGCTTTTTTATCCATGAAGAACTGTGAGTAAATAGAACTTTTTATTATTTTCTCTTACCAGTGTTTTTGAGTGAATTGTTGTGACAGTATGTGTCAGTTGAGGAGAACTAACCAACAACGGGTGGTCTATTGATAAGACACTTGAATATTGCTCTGTAGGTTCCTGAACTTTTACAGTGGACCCTCGACTTACAGACGGCTCAACTTACAGACTTTTCGAGTTACAGACTTCTCTGGCCGCAAAATTTAGATTCGACTTGCAGCCGGAGAATCGACTTACAGACCAGAAAAGAACCAAAATGGAACAAAAATAGAATAAAAATAGCCAGTTATGGGATTAATCGGTTTTCAATGCATTGTAGGTCAATGGAGATTCGACCTACAGACTTTTCGACTTGCAGCCACTGTTCCAATATGGATTAATTCCGTAAGTAGAGGGTCCACTGTACTTGCTGCATAGTTAAAGGTTTTTAAGCCACGAAATGTTCACATTCTGCCTATATATTTTGATACATAAATCTAATTATTGTACACCACTGTAATGTAATTCTGCTCACTACTTGATCCATGACTGTCTGAGATCACCCATGTGACTAATAATGGAAAGAGGAAGCCAGTAGGGGCAGAATGACATAGAAAGGACTGACATTTTGAGAAAGTAGCAGCTCAACAGAATGAAAGCTCCGTGAATATATTTCGTTAGAGCAAGACAACAATGGAACAAATTACCTTGAGAGGTGGTGAGCACTCCAGCACTAGAGACATGTAAGAAAAAATCATACAGACATCTGTCAGATCTGCTTTGATTTGGATTCCTGCCTTGAGCAGGGGGTTGGACTCGATGGCCTTATAGGCCCCTTCCAATGCATTGATTCTATGATTCTATGAATATTCATACAAACTGTTTTTCAAGAAAGATCTCTAACTCTGGCAAGCCCTGTTAGACAAATCACAAATAAAATCATGAGACTGCAGAAAAAGACTTGAAGTTTGAATCTGTTCAGAGCACCAGTTCTAGACGGTTTAGTCATTCCCACTAACTCCCCTGAAAATGAAAGGTTTTAGGAAGGTTTTGACCAATCAAACTCACTGTGATTGTTAACTAAGTCATGAGCGTGGGTAGTTTCTACCAGCGATACTCTGGAGCAAAGTCTGTTTGAGTCTTTCCCCTAAAAAGGCATAAAAGAAAACACTCACAGTTATGTGTGCTGACACATGAAGAAATGTAAAGCATTGATCTCAGGGGGGAAAAACACACTGAAAACTAAAGAAAAGGAAGAAGAAGGAGAGGAAGGGGGGGGGTAAGAATCCAATTTATTCTAAATAAAACTACTCTGTTCTCTGGTGACAGATTCCAGAGTCAAACACCAGAGGGGAACTGACAGCAGATGTTTTAGAGCCAGGACATAGAAAGGCTGAGTAATAGTATAGAAAAGAGATTGCTTTGAACTTCACCCCTACTTTAAATACTTCAAATCAATAGGGTCACAAAGCTCTTTAATAGAGTGATGAGGTCCTGGCCTAGAAAATCTTCACAGTGACAAGTCGAGGTGCTTCCTAGCAGCCGGGTCATAAAAATTTCAGGCTTTCCTTCTGAAAGAGGGCTTTGTGTTTCGTGGGTCCATTTGGAGTAAGTCCCTTGTATAGCGCATCTCAAAAGCGGAGCCCTAATAGTCTCCAATCTAAATGGGACTGACCTCATGAATTACCTCTCGAAACTTCATCTATAAACTGGCTCCTTCTTATACAGACTGAGGAATTCTTGTTTATTCCTAAATGGCTGTCACAAAATCTATTCATCAAACTCTTAACGGGGGACGAGAAGTCTCACATAATCCGGCGTCAAGCGCAGCACCATTAAATAATCATTAGACTTCATTGCTGGTTTTGAGACCCACTCCAAATCCACAAAGCAGGCTTTTTACCATTCATCAGCACTGCATCCAGATGAGAATCTGACCTGATTTTTTAAAGGGTGTTTTTTGTCACTATCTGTTTCATGGCTGTGTTCCTTGGCCTTTCAGAGGAGGTGGGATTTCCACCACCCCCGCCCCTGCCCGTCTAAACAAAAGTAAGAGAAAATAAAGGCAGATGGCCAACTCTTTTCAATATCCATTTGCTTTATTTGAGCAGTTTAATGTAGTGAAACAGAGTGAAATGTTGCTACTCACTAAATGGTAAACAACGCCATTACCCAGAATTCCTCTGCAGAGCAGCAACAAAACCGAGGGCTGGTGATTAATCAAACTGTTGTTGTAATTGTAATGCATGATACATAATAGATAGTGTGCTGTGTTTTCCCCCCAAAGCTGCAAATTAGCAAATAATAACTTCCATACAGAGCACATACCCACTCTGTGTTGCTAATGCTCGAATCATACAGAAAAAAATTATAAAGAAATAAAAGGCCATTACCACTAGCCATTATGCTTGTCTGGTGTTTTTTTTTTTCCTTTAAGCTGCAACAAGTGCTGTTAGAATTGTATATTCTGGTGTAGCAGGTTAGTCGCCTTCAGGATAAAGAAAGAGATACCACTTCTTCATTTTGAAATGCCCAAATGTGAAATGTGCTTTTAAAAAACACACTGAAGATTTTTGTGTGTGTGGTGTTTTTTTTTTAAATACACAGATATAAGACATATGCAAAGCACGGAAAGCAGAACTGCCTTCCAGTGAAAGACAACATCCGTGTGTGTGTGTGTGTGTGTGTTTGTGTGTGTGTGTTTTTGTGTTTGTGTGTGTGTTTGTGTGTGTGTACGCGCATTCCATTATGTGCAGCATAGGGTCTGTATCAGTTATCTCTCACTATTAATCCCTATATTTTTTTCTGTTATACTTTTGTATCCTGGCAGGCCAAATATTTTTAAAAGGCAGCTTATCAAACTTTACCTGTGGTGCCTTTATATTATTGCAGTCTAAGTATTTGTTTAAAAAGGCATATTTCCAAACTTAAACGGTGGTGTTTTTATATTCATGAACACTAAATATCAAAAGCTACTGCTGTTTACCCTTTCTCTAAATTATAGTTAAACAATCATAAAGAGGTCTAAAATTAAGAGCAGTCATTATTTCTCTGGTAGACAATAGTCTTATGCATGTTTATGAAAACTTGTCTTCCATATTAGGGCTATCTGGTACTTAATTCATGCAACATAAGCAAGGAATTATTGGTTCAAGGAGCTGGAATAGTTTGGAAGTTATGTCAGTATATCAACAGCCCTGTCATTTACTTGACCAAGCTATTCATTTTGGACCCAGGGATTATACCAGTGATGGCTCTCAATACAGTGGGGTCTTGACTTGAGAACTTAATCCGTATTGGAAGGCAGTTCTCAAGTCAAAAAGTTCTCAAGTCAAATCTGCATTTCCCATAGGAATGCATTGAAAACCATTTGATCCGTATCTGCTCTTTTCCGTCCATAGAAATTAATGGGAAGCTGCTATTCCTTCTTCAACCACTAAAGGGGGATATTTTGTTTCTTTTTTTCTTAGGTCAAGAAAGGTTCAGGGAAGGCAGGGAAAATACAGTCCAGGCAGTACAGTGGACCCTTGACTTACAGAATTAATCCGTATTGGAACGGTGGCTGCAGGTCAAAAAGTCTGTAGGTCAAGTCTCCATTGAGCTACAGTGCATTGAAAACCGATTAATCCCGTAACAGGCCGTTTTTGTTCCATTTTGGTTTTTTTCTGGTCTGTAAGTCAAATCTCAGTCTGCAAGTCAAATCTAAATTTTGCGGCCAGAGAAGTCTGTAACTCAAAAAGTCTGTAAGTCAAGCCGTCTGTAAGTCAAGGGTCCACTGTAGTTTCTAATAGTTTCCACATGCATGTGTATCACTGGGTACAGTATTTCTTACACTGTACAACATAATACATTTGATGACATGCAGCCATATCTATGAACTTTCTCCCATGAAAAGTATTACATTTCAGCTCAGACATGCACTGCCTGTAAGATAGCCTCATCATCTTTTAAGTACAGTGGTGCCTCGCTAGACAGTTACCCCGCATGACAGTTTTTTTGCTAGACATTGACTTTTTGCGATTGCTATAGCGATTCGCAAAATAGTGATTCCTATGGGGGAATTTCGCTGGACAATGTTTGGTCCCTGCTTCACAAACCGAATTTCGCTAGACAACTATTTTGACAGCTCCCTCCGGCTCACAAAATGGGTATTTTCGGGACCTAAGCTTCGCAAGACAGCTATTAAAAAGCTGATCGGCAGTTCATAAAGCGGCTTTCCTATGGGTGATCTTCTCTAGACAACGACAATTCTTCCCCATTGGAACGCATTAAACGGTTTCAATGCATTCCAATGGGGAAATGCTTTTCGCTAGACAATGATTTTGCTAAACAGCGATTTCAGTGGAACGGATTATCATCGTCTAGCAAGGCACCACTGTAAAATAAGATAATAAAGAACTTGAGACCTTCATCAACCACTGTTGCCTAAGCTAGTGCAAGCAAAAGTAACTGGAGGACCATGTCTGTTGTAGGCAATGCATGATGAGTAAGCTTGTAGATATGGACTAACTCCCAGAATGTGCTTATTTGTTTATATTTTCATCCTTTCAAATGTTGACTACATAGAGAAGAAGGAGGAATATTGCCTCTGCTGTTCCTTGCTCTAGATGTCCAGATGCCCATTGTGTCAGAATACAAAAATTTTGTAGGCCTGAACCTGAATAAATGTATTATTAACGAGCTGCCATTGTGCACAGATGTGAGTATGCTGAGTCACTCTGAAGATGATGCAATGTCTGGAAATAAGAAGACACCAGGTGCAGAAGATGAAGTCATGTGTCTTCTGATTGGACTAGAGATGCCATGTATATGTATATAAGTGAACAGTGTCTATGCATCATTCTCTTTTCTCTCCACCATTTGCTGCTATCCACTATGTCAGTTTGTGTAAAGAGTTCCTGCCATGCTGATGTGATGCCTGCCTGTAAATACTTGTAAATACAACCGTCTTGCAAAAGAAGAAGAACTTGTAAGTGTCTTCAATAACTCTGCGTTTTTCCTGTCGCCAAATCCGTGACACATTGGAAGGTAGGATATGGGAACATAGCATATGATCCTATTCATTCCCTTTATGATTTCAAATGTATAAAAGGGGCTACTGAGGTTAGCTCGTTTCAGATCAAGTGTGTAGGTACTTATAAAGATCAGCCTGAAGCCACCCAATCTTGTCTGATTTTAGAAGTTAAGCAAGTTAGAGCCTGATTAGTAAGACCATGGGGAAGACCATAGGTTACCAACCATTCACAGGCACAGTTAAGAAAGAATTATTGATTGATTGATTGATTGATTGATTGATTGATTGATTGATTGATTGATTTGATTTCTACCAAGTGGCTACCAAGGCCACTCTGGGTGGTTCATAACAACAAACAGGACAAAAATTGACATCAATAAACTAAAATAAAATAATATCAAATAATATATACAAATAGACGTACAATAAATATTATAAATCAATTATAAGCATTATGAGCTTAAACCCCTTCATGGATTGTTGCCTTGTTGTGGCGAAGGGGCTTGAGTAATTCAGAGAAGCTATGGGCTATGTCGTGCAGAGACACCCAAGACAGACAGGTGATAGTGGAGAGTTCTGACTAAACGTGATCCACCTGGAGCAGGAACTGGCAAGCCACTCCATTATCTTTGCCAAGAAAACTCCATGGACAGAAAAAAAGGCTAAAAGATATGACGCTGGAAGATGAGCCCCTCAGGTCAGAAGGCGTCCAACATGCTACTGAAGAAGAGCGGAGGACAAGGAAAAGTAGCTCCAGAGCTAATGAAGTGGTTGGGCCAAAGCCGAAAGGACACTCAACTGCGGGTCTGCGTGGAAATGAAATGAAAGTCTGATGCTGCAAAAAAAAAAAAATACTAAATAGGAACCTGGAATGTAAGATCTATGAACCTCGGGAAGCTGGAGGTGGTCAAACAGGAGAACTCTGGGAGGCAGTGGAAGACAGGAGGTGTGCTCTGGTCCATGGGGTCACGAAGAATCAGACACAAATTAACAGCTAAACAACAACAACAAGTATTACTTATTGCATATAATGCAGTTACTAATTTCTCCTAAAATAACATTGCAATGACTTGCAACATTACTTGCTCCACCGAAGAATTATACCAGAAAGATCAGGATGTTCTGGACAACCCAGATAGTGTGCTTGCTGACCTTGAGCCAGACATCCTGGAGAGTGAAGTCAAGTGGGCCTTAGAAAGCATGGCTAACAACAAGGCCAGTGGAGGTGATGGCATTCCAATGGAACTGTTTAAAATCTTAAAAGATGATGCTGTTAAGGTGGTACACTCAATATGCCAAGTTTGGAAAACTCAGCAGTGGCCAGAGGATTGGAAAAGATCAGTCTACATCCCAATCCCAAAGAAGGTCAGTGCCAAAGAATGCTCCAACTACCATACAATTGCACTCATTTCACACACTAGCAAGGTTATGCTCAAAATCCTACAAGGTAGGCTTCAGCAGTATGTGGACCGAGAACTCCCAGAAGTACACGCTGGATTTTGAAGGGGCAGAGCAACTAGAGACCAAATTGCTAACATGCGCTGGATTATGGAGACAGCCAGAGAATTCAAAAAAAAAAAAAAAAAACCAAAAAAAATCTACTTCTGCTTCACTGACAATGCAAAAGCCTTTGACTATGTGGACCACAACAAACTATGGCAAGGTCTTAAAGAAATGGGAGTGCCTGACCACCTTATCTATCTCATGAGAAATCTATATGTGGGACTGGAAGCAACATTTAGAACTGGATATGTAACAACTGATTGGTTCAAAATTGGAAAAGGAGTACGACAAGGCTGTATATTGTCCTCCTGCTTATTTAACTTATATGCAGAATACATCATGCAAAAGGTAGGACTGGAGGAATCCCAAAATGGAATTAAGATTGCTGGAAGAAATATCAACGACCTCAGATATAAAGATGATACCACTCTCATGGCAGAAAGTGAGGAGGAATTAAAAAACCTTTTAATGAGGGTGAAAGAGGAGAGTGCCAAAAATGGTCGGAAGCTCAAACTTCAAAAAAACTAAGATCATGGCCACTGGTCCCATCCCCTCCTGGCAAATAGAAGGGGAAGATATGGAGGCAGTGACATATTTTACTTTCTTGGGCTCCATGATCACTGCAGATGGTGACTGCAGTCACGAAATTAAAAGGCAGCTGCTTCTTGGGAGGAATGCGATGAGAAACCTAGACAGCATCTTAAAAAGAAGAGACATTACATTGCTGACAGAGGTCCGCATAGTCAAAGTTATGGTTTTTCCCATAGCGATGTATGGAAGTGAGAGATGGACCATAAAGAAGGCTGACCGCCGAAGAACTGATGTTTTTGAAATGTGGTGCTGGAGGAGACTCTTGAGAGTGCCCTGGACTGCAAGGAGAACAAACCTATCCATTTTGAAGGAAATCAACCCTGAGTGCTCACTGGAAGGACAGACCCTGAAGCTGAGGCTCCAATTCTTTGGCTATCTCATGAGAAGAGAAGACTCCCTGGAAAAGCCCCTGATGTTGGGAAAGTGTGAAGGCAAGAGGAGAAGGGGATGACAGAGTATGAGATGGTTGGACAGTGTCATTGAAGCTACCAGCATGAATTTGACAAAACTCCAGGAGGCAGTGGAAGATAAGAGTGCCTGGCGTGCTCTGGTCCATGGAGTCACGAAGAGTCGGACATGACTTAACAAGTAAACAACAACAAATGAGCTTAAAAACAACACACAAAAACAACGATTAATAAAAGAATCCCATCCTTGGTGGACCGTTGTTCAGAGGTGACAATATATCAGGCTTGATGGATTTATCATCTACTACTGTAATGCAGCTTCCTATGCTGCTATGAATCTGTTGGTTTTGATTTCAGTCACATCCATGTGCACAAGATCAAACAGTATTTTTAAAATATCAACTTCTTTTCAATTCAGATATGATGAAATCTGATAAATTTATATCCATGCTGATTTGAAACCAAATTTCCATCCAGTTGTACCAGTCAAATTAAAATAAAGAGATTTTCCAGCTATATGATTGGTGATCCTTTCAGTGCTCTGGTCATGCATTGGTACTCAGAGAAATGTTTTTGCCTGATATGCTAGCACAGATTAACATGGCTTCCTCTTCTAAAACTGGTATTCAGAAGTGACCCAAGCTGTAGACATGAGCATCCCTAAATTCCCTCTTTGTTGCACAGCCCCACCGTTCCCATGATTTTTGGAGGAATTTAGGGCAATGAAATAATTACAAATAAGGTTAGAGAGCCGATGGAGAAAAGCTCTCATGCAATTCAACCTGTCAGTTGTCAGTGAAGCATTTGGAAGATATTGAAATAAACTCAAGGCCACCAAAAGAAGCCACAATATCCAACTAACTGAGGTCGTTTCCAACCATCAGGTGGAACCTTTCTGTGCAGTATGTGGCCTATTTATTACATCCAAATGTCAAGATTTGCAAACTACTGGCAGCCCACTTTAGATCTAAAGTTGAAAGCATCCTTTGGGACCTTGATTCCTTGTGGATACCAGTAGATCTGTTGGGGATGTCCAATGCACCATCTAGTCAGGTAAAATTGGACCAGTTTCAGCTAGTACAACCTGAGATTATGGACGAGGCGGTTGCACGTTGCAAAGCCATTATCTCCTCTCTAGATTCTTGCTCATTGTGACTCTTAAAATTAGAGAAGGAAATGACCATGGAAAAGGCTACTCACATGAATAATTTGTCCCTATTGGAGGGTTCTTTATCTGCCCACTTAAAGGAAACCATTATAAGTCCAATTCCAAAGAAATCCAAGTTAGCAAAATATTACCTTAACAGCTGTAGGACCATTGATAACATTCTATTCCTGGGCAAGTTGATTGAGAAGGTGTTGGCTGACCAGATGCAGCTGTTTTTTGGAGGAAATGTACAGTGTAAATCCATTTCAGCCAGGGTGCAGGTTGTGCCATGGGATTGAAATTGCATTAATCAGCCTGAAATACAATATCCTTAGGGAGGCACACAGTGTGACAAACCCAGACCTACTGGGATATGTCACACAGTTACACTAAGCTGCCACCAACCATTCCCTTTAAGAAGTCACACAGACCAGGGATGGATTTTTGAACAATAAAAAGAATAAGGTTTATTTAAATACACACACAGGCAAAATAAACAATCAGGTGAATAAAATAAAGTAACGTGGCTTATTCTCACTCATACAAGCATACAGTTTGGTTCACCCAGAACCCTTAACTTGAAGCACAGACCCTGAACCTATCAGTTCTGGCTAACCCACAGACACCTGAACCTATCAGGTTGGTACTCTGACACACAGAAGTACCCTGTCTGACACACAGGCTCCCACAACAGCTTCTTCTTCCCAGCTGCTGCTTCGTCACAACCCAGTGTCTCACAGTGTCTCCCTCTCACCACACAGGCATCACATATTTATACAGTACAGCCCCTCCTCCTGATGTCCCGCCTTCCACTCCCCATAGGATGGAACTTTCCCTCCAAACCCAAGACAGACAGGTAACATCAGTGCTGTATGTAACACCTCCCCTCTTTATAAGTTGTTTTGTAGGGGGAAAGCTAACGTGCTTTTCACCAAAAAACAACCTTGATAAAACACACAACAACATTTATACATACCATATTATACTTACTCATACTTACATTCTAAGTTAAACCATAGCAAATAGGCATTTAAACATTTACCATATACATTACATCAATTTACCTTTATTCATACAAACCAATTTCAAAACCAGGTACATTTTACTTTTTGTCATCATTATATACACATAGTCCATATTCTTTCGCCGTCTTCATTCTTCAGGTCTTCTTGATAAGGCGTCAGCAACACAGTTCACTGACCCTCTGACCACCTTCACTTCAAAGTCATAGTCCTGTAGGTTTAAAGCCCACCTCATAAGTTTGCTATTGTGGGTTTTCATTGTCTTTAACCATTGCAATGGTGAATGGTCAGTACACAGAATAAAATGTCTTCCCCAGATGTAAGGCTTGGCCTTCTGGATCGCGTAGACTATGGCCAAACACTCCTTCTCCACGGTTGCCAAATGTCTCTCACCTTTTTGAAGTTTCCTACTCAGGTAGGACACTGGATGCTGGTCACCATTCTCATCCTCCTGGCACAGAACTGCTCCTACCCCGCTGTTAGACGCATCGGTGTAGATGATGAACTCCCGGTCGAAGTCTGGAGCACGCAGGACTGGATAGTTGATTAACGCCTCCTTCAACCTCTGGAACGCCGCCTCACAGTCGCTGGTCCACGGGATGCGGTCATCAGCCTTCTTCCTCGTCAGATCGGTCAGCGGAGCCGCAATCTCGCTAAACCTCGGGATGAACTTTCTGTAGTAGCCCACCAACCCAAGAAATGATTTGACTTTTTTCTTGGTGTTGGGTCTAGGCCAATCACGAACTGCTTCTATTTTGGCCTCCAGGGGTTTTATCACTCCTCCCCCTACCATGTGACCCAAGTATTTTATTTCTGGGCTACCCAGCTGACACTTGCTGGCCTTTACTGTTAGCCCTGCTGCACTTAACCTCTGCAGCACTAACTCTAGGTGTATCAGGTGATCTTCCCAGGTATTACTGAAGATCCCTATGTCGTCAATGTAGGCCACTGTAAAGTCACTGAGCCCTGCCAAGGTCCGGTCCATCAGCCTTTGGAATGTGGCTGGTGCATTTCTGAGACCAAAGCTCAGGACTCGAAACTCATAGAGACCAAAAGGGCTGCAAAAGGCAGTCTTTTCTTGATCCCTGGGATCAATTCTTAATTGCCAATATCCCTTTACCAGGTCCAATGATGAGATGAACCGACAACCCCCTATGGTTTCAATCAGGTTGTCTAGCCTGGGCATTGGGTAGGCATCAGGAGTGGTTACACGGTTTAATTTCCTGTAATCAACACAAAACCTAATGCTCCCATCAGGCTTGTCCACAAGGACTATCGGAGAGGACCAAGGACTAGAAGAGGGGACGATTATGTTCTCCCTCAGCATTTCGTCCAGCTCCTTCCGCACCTTGTCCCTATAGGGTCCCGTTACTCGGTATGGGGATACTGCCTGCGGGGGTGCATCCCCTGTGTGGATCCGATGCATCACTCCCTTCACTATCCCCGGCTTGTTGGAAAACACCTGTTGATATTTACTAAGCAGCATTTTTAGTTCTTGCTGCTGGTCTTGGGTGAGTGCAGGACTGATCTTTACCTCCTCTGGGTTGTATTTTACTTCCCCTCTACCCTCCCAGAAGGGTAATTCAGCTTCCTCACTCTCAGCTGCTTTTATCGCGAATAAAACCCTCTGTTCCCCTCGGTAGTAGGGTTTTAGGGCATTCACATGAACCACCCTCCTTGCCTGGTTCTCCTCCTGCTCTATTAGGTAGTTCAGGTCTGACATCTTGGAGATGACCCTATATGGTCCTGCCCATTTGAGCTGCAGTTTATTCTCTCTGCAGGGCCTAAGCCAAAGCACTTCCTCCCCTGGGTCAAAGTGTCTCTCTCTAGCTTTGTGGTCATACCATGTTTTCTGTCTGACCTTCTGAGCTTGCAGGTTTTCTGCTGCCAGCTCTAGATTTCTCCTTAGGTCATTCATCAAGGTGTCTATGTAAGTCACAACGTCTTGTGGGTCATCCTGGGTGATCTGCTCCCAATTTTGTTTGATCAAATCAAGGGGCCCTTTCACCCTTAAGTGTGCAGCAGACATGTCAGAGTGACCCCTTTGTAAGATCATGGGGCGATACTTTTCAGGTACCACCAGCTGACTTCTGATCCCATCTCCCCCTTTTGAGATATTCCTCAGGGTTTCCCTATATAAAATCCCCTTTTTCTCCAGAAATCTCACTGGGGTTTCAGGTGTTAGCTGGGCGTCAGTCACCTGTTCAAAACACTTTTTGAGAGTGGCGTCTGCCTTTTGCTCCTGTCCAAATCTGCTGTCTGTGGTTAAGGTTTCCACCACAGCTTCTGAACTCCCCTCTGCTTCCGTCTCTGGCTCATCATTACCCCCCTGAACTGTCCCTGTGGTGGCTTGTGAGCGTGTAATCACTAGCACCCGTTTCACATGTTCAGCCAGGTCATTTCCCACGAGCACGGCTGCTGGCAGAGTCGATGAAACCGCTAGCCGCCAATCTCCCCTCCAGCCTTGAAAGTTGACAGGTACCTCTGCTACTGGCAGAGAGATTACCTGCCCCTCAATCCCTGCCACCTTCATGCTCTCATTTGGGATTATAAACTCCCTAGGAATAATATCTGGATGGCACAGGGTTACCTGGGAACAAGTGTCCCGCAGCCCCCTATACTGACGGTCAAGTATTCCTACGTCCACCCCTGCTGTCTCAAACAACTGAGAATCTGTTTTCACCAGCAAGCAGCGTTTTACTTCCACAAGAGGACCATTTTCCTCAGCCTGATCAGCAGAGGTAGCTGTTCCAGACTGAGTAGCCATGGCAACAGGCTCCCTCAGTGAGACTGAGCCTTGCTCTTTCTGGACACAGAACACAGCTTTTGGCTTGGTTCCACTAGAATTCTGAGGCACCATTCCTTTTAGCTGCTTTAATTTCTCACACTCTGAGATTAGATGACCCTTTCCCTGACAGAAATAACATTTTCTGGTGTATTTTGATTCTCTCTCATCTTGTTTTGGTTTTCCCTCCAAAATCTGAGGTCTTAGTTTCATGTCTGAGGGCTTCCCTTCACCATGGGCCCCTCCCCCTTGCTGGCTTTTCCCTGGTCCCTGAGAGTACTTGCTGTAGGTTTCTTTGGGTTTACCTACAGATTTCCCCTCACCCAAGGGCTTTCTTATTTGGGAAATAAAATCTGCGATCTCTGCGGCTGCTGCCACAGATTTCGGTTTCCTTTCCCTCACCTGGAATTTCAATTCCCCATGCAGGACTGAATAGAACTGTTCCAGCGCTATCAAATCTTTAAGCTGCTCATAGGTCTCTGTCCCTTCCTGCGATAGCCATTTCTCAAGCAGCCTCACCAATTGGGCCCCCACTTGGGTAAAAGTCTGTTCTGGTTTTTTTGTGAGGGACCTGAATCTTTGTCTCAGCTGCTCCGCATTTATCCCATGCCTGGCAAACACCAGTTTTTTAAACTCTGCAAAGTCTTTCATCAGTTCCTCAGGCATCTCGGCATAAACCTCAGCCAAGCTACCACTGATTAAAGATCGCATGATGGTCATCTTCTCAGTTTCCCTCACTGAGAAGTCCACAAACGCTCTTTCCACTAAGGAAAAGAACACCTCAGGACAATCTCCCTTGTGGTACACAGGGAATTTCTTCAGGTCAGCTTTAGACAATTGGCCTCCCTCAGAATCCCTATTGTTATTATTATTCTGGTTCATCAGTTCCAGTTTTCTTAATTCAAACGCCATTTTCTCTTTCTCCATTCTTTCTTCTCTCTCCATTCTCTCTCTCTCTAATCTTTCTTCTCTTTCCCTTTCCTCCATTTCAAATTGCCTCATCCTCAGTTCATGCTGTTGGACTATGAGCAATTTTCTGAGTTCTGGGTTCTGCTCTCCTGTGCTGTCACCCTGCACTGAGCCAAATTCATCCTCAGAACCTTGGTCAATCTGGGGGTCTTTCACTTCACTCATGTCTGCTATCTGGCTTCGAGTCAAGGGCATAATCCCCCCTCAGAACAGGCTGCTTTAAAAAGTCAAGCCTCAAAATAAAACGACCACTTTTTTCCTTCTTGCCTCAGAACCAGCTCTCCCTAGAGATTGCTGCTGTTCTTCAGCACTAACTTGCAACAGTATCGAGTCAGAGCCTACCCCCCTCTGCTGGGCCTCTCAGCTGGCAAGCTAGCTCGCTGTTACTACGCAGTTTTGCCTCAGCTTTTTCCCGCCAAAACTAGGCTGCCTCAGAGCACCTTAATCTAAGTCTCCCCAGTTGGCACGTTCTTCCACTAGCGCACCTCCCCGTGAGGTACACCTAGAAGATTACCTACGCGCCTCAGACTGTCCCTGACTAGACCCCCCTTGCTCTGGGCACACTTGCCAAGGCTTTGCTGGACCGCTGGACAACTGGACCAGTCGTATCCCACACGCTGGACACCAATCAATGTGACAAACCCAGACCTACTGGGATATGTCACACAGTTACACTAAGCTGCCACCAACCATTCCCTTTAAGAAGTCACACAGACCAGGGATGGATTTTTGAACAATAAAAAGAATAAGGTTTATTTAAATACACACACAGGCAAAATAAACAATCAGGTGAATAAAATAAAGTAACGTGGCTTATTCTCACTCATACAAGCATACAGTTTGGTTCACCCAGAACCCTTAACTTGAAGCACAGACCCTGAACCTATCAGTTCTGGCTAACCCACAGACACCTGAACCTATCAGGTTGGTACTCTGACACACAGAAGTACCCTGTCTGACACACAGGCTCCCACAACAGCTTCTTCTTCCCAGCTGCTGCTTCGTCACAACCCAGTGTCTCACAGTGTCTCCCTCTCACCACACAGGCATCACATATTTATACAGTACAGCCCCTCCTCCTGATGTCCCGCCTTCCACTCCCCATAGGATGGAACTTTCCCTCCAAACCCAAGACAGACAGGTAACATCAGTGCTGTATGTAACACACAGGTCCTCTGGGATCTTTCTTCAGCCTTTGTTACTGTCAACCATGGTATCCTTCTGGGATGGCTATTGAGTTTGGGACTTGGGGGCTCCATCCATTAGTAGTTCCACTCGTGGTGGCGCTGCGGGTTAAACCACAGAAGCCTCTGTGCTGCAGGGTCAGAAGACCTTCAGTCGTAAGATCGAATCCATGCAACAGAGTTAGCTCCCGTTGCTTGTCCCAGCTCCCGCCAACTTAGTGGTTGGAAAGCATACAAAATGCAAAATGCGAGTAGATCAATAGGTACCACCATGGTGGGAAGGTAACAGTGTTCCGTGTCTAGTTGCACTGGCCACGTGACCACGGAAGATTGTCTTCAGACAAACGCTAGCTCTATGGGTTGGAAACGGAGATGAGCACTGCCCTCTAGAGTCGGACACGACTGGACAAATTGTCAAGGGGAACCTTTACCTACCAGATAATACAGCTTGTGGAGCCAATGTCCATTCCTTGGGATCTCCATTAGAGGATCCCCAACCCTATTTAATATCTATATGAAGCCTTTTGGAGAATTTGGAGTTTATTGTTGTAAATATGTGGATGCCACCCTGTTCTTTCCCTCCTTCTTTTCATCTCCAGGTGATGCTGTGTGGGCCCTTGAGTGCTGCCTGGCATTGATAATGGACTGGACAAGGGCCAACAAACTGAAACTAAGATGGAGATTCAGTTGTTGGGAAGATTGTCAGACTGGATAGAGGTATATTTACCTGGCTTCGATGGGGTTACACTCCCCCTGAAGGACTGGTTTTGCAGCCTGGGGTGTCCTTGGTCCTTAGGTACCAGCAAATACTAACACGTATCTCCCATCTTGGCACATCTTCCATGCTCAATTTAAGGTGCTGGTCATAATCTATAAATCCCATAACAGTTTAGTACCTTCATGTTTGGCAAAAAGTATCTCCCACAAAATAGTTACTTGTCCCACACATTCCTTACAGTCCTTGATGCCAATGATTAAAACACCCAAGGATGTCAAAAAACAAAACAAAACTCCCAAAACAAACAAACAAACAAACAAAACCCCACCAACACAACAAACCAAGTTTTTTTTCAGTCATGGCCCCTTCCCTCTGGAATAAGCTTTCTACAAAGGTTCAACAGGCACCCCCTCTCTGTTTTTAGGAACCCAATTAAGACCAAATTAAATAAAGCTGCCTTCTACTAGTATGAATATTGTCCTGAGATGTTTACATGGGTTCTAATTTGTGTATTTCCATTTAAAGGAATTTTAACTAGTGACAGGATTTACTGTATTGTATTTTATTATATTTTTTTGTATTATTACATAGTATTTTTTTTTATTCTGTTAGCCGCCTAGCGTGGTCTCAACCAACCAGATAGGCGGGATATAAAATAAATAAATAAATAAATAATTTTTTTGTTATCACATAGTGATTTTATTGTATATTGTGAAGTGCCCAGAGAATGGCAACACTAAATAGGCACTAGAGAAATGGAAACAAATAAACAAAATAAACAAAAATAAATAATTTTCCCCTCCCCCCCCCCCCGCCGCCATTTCATATGGTATTTGCAAATTCTGGTAATTTGTAATTAGTGAGTTCTAGTAATTTGACAGAAATGAAATTCTCACACATCTACAGTATATACAGTGAGTAGAAGAAGACCACTGGCTCCATGACAAACACAGCTGTAGCCAAAAGATAATTGGAAACCATTACAAACAGGAACACATGTAGACTGCTATTTAGCACATGGTCAGAAAATGGTTGTTCTGTTTTTGAGACGTGGTTATTACGACCCCATATTGACCTATTGAAAAGATGGAATTCTGCCCTCTTATGTTCCTCTCTGTATAGTATGGCATTTCAGTTCACAGGCAAGGTGTTATTTTCTTTCCAGAAATCACACAGGCCATTCTATTGACCATCTGGTGGAATGGCGCGGCTGCTTCTAGGCCCTGGTCCAACAGTGCTGTTGCATGCAACGTTTACCACTGCCACATCTCTAAAAATATGAAGTGAGAACATAAATGATAAGAGAGCACCTGACCCATGTTGATAGTTAGCTGGTTGCTGTGCTGACAATTTCCTTCTCTGCTGCTCTAAGATCTGCAAAGTATCACACAGAGCCATTTTCTGTGGTAAATCTGCCCTGTCTTCACCTGGATGCAGAGTGCTGTGAAGAGTTCTTCCCTTACAATAAAATTGCCCCTTGCATTTAGCAAGATTTGGAGAGCTTACCTCAAGGACTGAAAATATGGCTTGTGGAGTTGCAACGAGAGCTAGAAGAGGCCAATGGGAAAGATAAAGCCTATCTATACTGAAACCAGATTCTAAGAAAAGGCATTGTGACCTTCATGCTAAACTTTGACCCCTATTAACCTATTAATTGAAATGTCTCCTTAGTGACTCTGTGGATCACTGGATATTCTAGGCCAGTTAAGCCTTCTCATTTCACTTCCACAGATAAAAGATAGCTGTTTCTCAGACTGAATCCAGTCTGAGACTTTTTACTAGACTAAACCTCTTAATTACTATCAGCTCCAATCACCTTTGGGGTACTCAAAACTCCTTATTCTCATTCTCTCCCTGGGATTTAATGGCCATACTCTTCCCAATCGCCTGTTTATCTTGCCTCATTTTGTTGGAAGTAGAAAACAATATTTGTGCTATAGAGTTTTCCTAGCTAACCTTACATGAACATGATCTTCACTCTTTCTGTTGATCACTTCTTGTACCTCTGGCCTATTTCACATGCTTTTACGTTGGCAGGGTCAGATCGCGGCTACAGTCTGCCACAAAACTAAATCCATTGTCCTGACTCTATATAACCATACTCACATTATAATAAGAGAAGGAAACTTGTTCAAGGTAATTCATCAAGATAGCAGAGATAAAATGCAATAGAAGGACTCCTGAGTCACAGCTCCGTGTCTTAGACACAGGTTTAGGCTAGCACCCCAATGCACTCAAAGTGAAAAAATCAGAGTGTAATTCATAAAGAAGATGAGATGGTTGGACAGTATCATTGAAGGTACCAACATGAATTTGACCAAACTCAGGGAGGCAGTGGAAGACAGGAGGGCCTGGCGCGCTGTGGTCCATGGAGTCATGAAAAGTCAGACATGACTTAATGACGAAACAACAACAACAAATCATAAAGGTTACATATTCAGGATGAGTGAGAATTTTGTTGGTATTGCATTTTAATGCAAGTTTTTCGCTACTTGGAATGGAATGGAGATCTGAGCACAGTTTGCAGCTGAAAATCCATACATCTCTGAGTCTGTAATAATAATTTTAGGGGGCAGGGGAGTTTTTAACATGGCACACATTTAAAAGGGATTCAGGGAGAAATGGGTTAATTTGAAAAACATGCAAAAACGTGTTTTAGTCAGCGTGTTAATCAAGCATTGTCAAATACATCCATTGTCCAATGCTTAGCAAGATGTGTCCATTTTGAAACAGTGGGACTATCAGCTGGCCCGAATCCAGCTGATAGTCTCAACTAGAGTACAGCAGTTGAGTTAACAGGACATACGTAAGTGTTGACTCACCATTTTGCAAATGATTCAATGGCCTGTTGCTTAGAGTAGTAAATCTCACCTGAGTAGGCCCACTGGATTTTTTGAATCAGCTCCTCCATATGTTCCATTGATTCATATAAGCCTATTCTAACTACAGCTTACTTTAGCATTGTATGCTGCAGTTAAAAATAGACCCCTTTGAATCAATGGAACTTAGAGAGGAATTGAGTCACCAAGTCTCAATTGATTCAGTGTGCTCACTCTAGGTCAATTTACTAAGCAACAGAATTGTGGCCATAATGGTTGCTTTTTGTCAATGTGTACAGAAATGTATATGAATTCTATGCAGGAAAGAAAGGCTCACAATCCTTTTGCTTTATAATATATTAGCAAATGCAAGGTAAAGAACCCAAGTCCACCTTAGCAAGGCATCTCTATTATTTTCTATTTGCTTTTCTGTGAACAAAAGGAAGAAATACAACAGAATCAAGATGGACTTGGATGCCTTGGTCCACATGGTTGAGAGGGGCAAGGTGAAGGAGCTCCAGCCCAGACCTTTCAAGTTAGTTAAGCTTATCTGAAGTGTATACACTTTTGAAGGCATGACAGCCATGGTTTCTAACTTCCTCCCTTCTTTGTTTATGGCTGTGACCTGTACTTCTTCATCACTTCAAACAAATTGCAGAAACTCTGTGTTTTCTCTGCTTGGATTGTGTTATTTTTAGGTTGCTTGTATGTCACCGGGATGGTCTCCGATTGCTCTTATCTACATTGATTCAAGGGGATGTTAAACATCAGACCTCACAGAGGCCAGGCACCCCCAGGAACGGCTCTTCCAGCCCCAACATACTTCAGGAGATATAAACAAATGTGATGGGCTGAAAGCTAATAAAAATAAAGAAGACATTAAGGACTAAATGATTGTTTGCAGAGTCCAGATTCCGTGTAGAGCCAGTCTATCCACCAGGCTAAAGAGAGCAACAGAAAATGAGGGAACAAAACATTCCTTTAAGGCAAGGAAGTCAAAGTCAATATTTAGAGCTTAGGAAAGTTAAAATTCAAAAGTAACTGTGATTCCAAAAGAGCCCCCAATTAATTAGTTGCCATCATGTTTTTTTCACTGTAACTCTACTATGTAACTCTGTGATTTTTTTCAGAGTAACTCTATTTTTTGTTTCTTCAAAGGAAACTAAAAATAGCAACTTAAAAAAGAACACCTGAATGTTACAAGAAACTGGTATGCCTTAGAAAACACATGCTAATGCCATCCACCTTGTTGTCACCTCAACGCCCACAACATAGGATGAAGCACAGCGGGAGCTGACACTTGAACTATGTAAAATTGCACCTTTACCATCCAATGAGATCACATACCTTTAACTATAAAGGTAACTAGAAACTTATAGTCACACCACAAAAGTTGTCATGTTATCCCTCATTAAGTCACAATCATCATATAAAATATAAATTACTTACTGGCAAAAGGAACTAATTTCAAAGTTGTTTCTAAGCTCCATCAATATCTATCAAACTCACTAGAGACCATTTAACTAAGGTACACACATTTACTTGATCAGGATCCACAAATTACAGAATACGGGCCTCTGAATTTATTCATATTTTTTTTAATGATACATAGCACTATATCTTCTGAAAGGAAAATAATGTCTGTTAGCTGCCTACCACCCAGATCGATCTCTCTCTCTCTCAAACTAGACAATATGTTTATGAAGTGTTTGCAGTGTTGCTACCCCAAGTGGCAAAAGACATATGTTTGTCATTGCATGTGAATTTCTTCACCTATGGATGTTGCATTTAGCACGCTGTGTTTTTTGACTGGTCATTGAAATATGCAGATATAAGCCTATCTGTCTAATTCTCAGAAATCCTGTTGGGGGAGGGAATGTGGGTTGACCCACAGAAAGCATACCTTGCACTTTAGGAAACTTTTTAAACTATTAAAGGTGTGGGCAGCAAGAAGGTATAATAATTTAATCGCCCTTTAAAATTGTTTGGTATAGTCTTATTCCCACTCCAGGAAAAAAAATGGATGAGAGAAGGGCACAAACTGCAGGTTCAGTGGTTTGATGTGGTTCGTTCACTGGATACACAACTGATCCATGGTTCAACGCCTCATCCCCTCCAGCTGTGCCCACTTGGAGGCAACAACCCAGCTTCCCTGCCCTGCCGCCTCCAGGTGTTGCCTCTAAATGGGCACCACTGGAGAGGGTGGAGTGCCAAAACCACAGATCAACTCTGTGTCCGGTGAACAAACCACACTGAGCTGCCGAACCAGTGGTCCGTGCCCATCTCTAATGGTGACCATATTTCTCCACACTGGACCTGGATCACGAAACAGAGCAGATCCTTTGGAACCACTCGTAGTACCTACCCACGTTTTGACAGGTTCTTGTTGCAAAACAGCTACCACGCTGATTGTTTATTATTCTGGAAATTGAAGGTTATGCTTTTCCTTAATCATGAAACTTTCTTCGAGGAGGTTTTGTTCTGTCAGTGTCTAAATCCTGCAATTTGGCACAGCGAGTAATTTATTATACAGTTACGGATTTCTGCCCTACTGCCACCCTAGTCTTTTGCTGTTCTATGTCTTCAGATTCATTACAAGCCTCACAGAGCTGAGTAGAAAATCAGCAGGGCCCATCTTCAGATCATGTCAGGTAGTAAAGCTTAGTCATGCAGCTTAAAATAAAGTAAGCAAAGGGCAGATGGCAAAGGGGACAAAATACGGTTTATTTAATCTGCCTTGTGTTTGCAAGGAAGCAATTGTCTTCGAGGCTCCTGAAAACAGAGTGTTACCAGAAGACAAATAAGCAAGCTTCCCCTTCCAGGCCACATATGACACTGTTTGTCTAGCCTTAGCAGCAGGCACTTTCACTTAATGTAGGGCTTTCAATAAATTTTAAATTCACCATATGTAGAGGCAGCCGTACCTTGGCAGTAGTTTGCTAAGACCCAGGACGCAGAATTAGACCTTGCTGTTTGAATGTCATGGGAAACATGGAGATGTCAACCTTTACCCAGCATGGTGTACACTAGGAACATGAATTGGGATGTACCCTAATACTGTACCAAAACCTATTTTCCAATTTCATGACAGTGTTCTTCCCATCTGAAAAGATGTGTCCAATGTTTTCCTGATTCGTAGAATACTCTAGAGCAGTGGTCCCCAGCCTTGGGCCTCCAGATGCTCTTGGACTTCAACTCCCAGAGATCCTGGCCAGCAGAAGTGGCGGTGAAGGCTTCTGGGAGTTGAAGTCCAAGAACATCTGGAGGCCCAAAGTTGGGGACCACTGCTCTAGAGCACTGATTCCCAACCTTGGGTCCCCAGATGTTCTTGAATTGCAACTCCCAGATGCTTTCACCACTAACTATGTTGGCCATGATTTCTGGGAGTTGTAGTCCAAGGACATCTGGGGAACTGAGGTTGGGAGCCACTGCTCTAAAGATTCTTTTGCATTTCTTTTGGTGATGCTTTTGACTGTTTATCGTTTAACTATTATAATTAAATTTTGTAGGAAGCTAGAAAGCTGGCTTCTGTTTGTGAGAATGCAGTGGTCTAATGAAGGGATCCCCTATCCTTGTTTTTACTTGGTGCAGTTTTCATGGACTATGGAAAATACCTTGAATAACCAACCAGGGCAGCATCTCCAACCAAAAAAGGGTGTTTAACTTCACCCAAGCAGCACTGCGAATGGAGGACAACATCCTCCTCCAGCTCCTAGGTCACATTTTTAATTGGGCTGCAATTGATTTACCAAGGGTGCAAACTAAATTTTATCCCAGCTTGTCTGAAATGTAGTTTGCCATATTTCTGTATGTCTCTGTCCCCTAATTAAAAGGAATGAGATTTTTTGATATAAGGCCATGGAGGGAAATGTCGAGTGATTGGCACCTTCCCTTTAGAATGAATACTGAACCAAGGTATAGAAAAGCTTTAACAATTTTGATTTCTTTGTTGCCAACATTAAAATTATAGTAGTTTTCAGTAGTCATTGTTATCTCTTTAATATTCAGTCGTAATCCAATTTTTTCACTTTTGTTTTTCACTGTCATCAGCAGTTGTTTCAAGCCACGTTGATTTCTTCAAGTAATTTGATGTCATCTTTTGAATTACTGATTTCCCCACCACCAATTTTCATTCTTCATCTAAATCTAACCCAATTTTTTCAAGTGCTATGTTCTACATATATTTGAATCAATGGGAACATAAAATATACATTTGTCTGACATGTTTACCTATTTATTTATTTAAAATATTTTCACCCTGCCGTACTCCTTAAAAGGACCAAAGATGGCTTATGTCGTTAAAAAGGGGAATATTGAAAAGCTAAAAGTGGTAAGTATACAAATATTTAAAAAAAGAATTAAAACAAGTATTATATTGAAAATGATAAATAAAATCAATAGTAAAAACATACTTAAAGACAACAGAGCACAACAACCCATTTAAAAAAAAACCTCTCAAACCACCAGTCACTAAGGAAAAGCCTGCCTGAAGAAAAAGGTCTTTGCTTGCTTGCAGAAGGACAGCAAAGATGGGGCCAGCTTGGCTTCCCATGGGAGGGAGTGGCCAGATCAGACCTCTCCAGGGACAGGTGCAGTTAGTGCACTAGTTTTAACTGCAAAGTCACTCCTGGACACTGTGAAACCTGGGCATCTTCCAGTGGGCCATTATGCCTTTCATCTCCCATGGAAGTCAGTAAATCCCTTTTTTAAAATTTACCTCTGACAGAGGATTCTCCAATGCCCACGGTAAGCCTACCCTCTTTTTCCTCCCATACTAGTAAATGAGAATAATTGGTTTTATAAAGTAAAGGAGTGTGATCCATACCACGATGAAGAGGAAAACTGATGACCCCAGTATCAGTTAGTTGGTCAACTTTTATCTCCTGCCTGCTGTCACATTTTCAGCCTTTTCCCATTCTCCAATATAAATAAATGGAATCCCATTCACTTCTAGTGAAGAAAGGGGAGCTCGATCACCTGTCAGTTCTCAGTAAACACATAGGATGCTTTCCTTCTTTGTATCTATTTTGAAGTCAAAAGGGAAAGCAAATCTTTAATTGCAAAAAAGAGAAATGTGTCTTTTAAAATAGGCGTCAAGAGAAGAGATTGCATTAACCTTTTGGATAACCGGAAGCATGCTAATTTCACCCCCTGCAGACTTTGTTGCTTTTCACTCCTTTCCTCCTTAAATTCAAGAACATCCGTTAGCAAAGCAGCATCTGATTAGCAAAAGTATTTAGTAAGCTAATGTTCACTGTCCACAGCAGGAGGCTCACACAGCTTGGCTGATGAGAAATGAACTGCCTGAAGCGAGCCTTTAATGGCAACTAATTTCCCATATTTGATACTCAGCTCAGCCAACTAATATGTAGTTCAACCGTGACAAGACAATCACAGTTAGTTTTGAAAATCCTTTAATCTGGGATGCAAAACAGTATGCTCAAGGCTATAATGAACTTCTGAGATTATGTGCTGGTGATTTCTTTTTGGCTAGGCATGGTTTAAGCATCCGTGGTTTAACTACTTCCCCTGCGACAGTGGCAAGGGTGAAGATTATCTAATAACAAACTCCACCCACTGCCAGGTTAAGAAAGGTCAAGAAGAAAACTCCTTTCCCTTATAATGAAACCAAAGGATATGGCATTAACAAGCAATATAATATGATCCACACATGCCTTTTAAATCTATTGATCTTGCAATTTGTAAATGTGCTTAAAACAGCTACCATGTATTATATACTACAGTAGCTTCATCTTTGACAAATCCCATTACTCTATCTCATTACACAGTGAATTATTAAATAGAACACTTAACCTAATTAGATATGATTGTCATGAAACATGAAGGCATCTTTAGACTATCCATTCCTGGTTGTTGTTTTTGGAAGTGCGATTTCTGTGTCACATTCTCTACCTCGCCGAGATTTTCTTGCTAGCTGTGCCTTCTAGAATAGTATAACTACGTCCCTTTTTCTGTGAGTGACTTAACTTGGATTTTTTATTCTGAAAGCTAAGCATTCTCCAATAAATGGAGTACATTATTCACACGAATGGCTTTATATAAAATGTATGTAGAATGCCAAAGTTTCCGTAAATGCCAATGTTTGCTTGTGTATGTTGACATACTCAGATTGATTCTGTGAACAGCAAAACCAAAGAGAAACAGCAGCTCATAGTCCTCGAAATCATTTTTCTGATTTTCACCTGGAATACTGGAAATATAGAAATTATGGAGGATTGTGGTTACAAAATCCATTTGGGATTGTTAGCAATCACATGTGAATGTTGACATTGGAGAGACTGCCCCTGCAACATTAGCATATATGTGATTGAATGCTGTGTGTATTTCCCTATTCTAGTTCTATAATTTAAGATTTTATGTCACACAGCATAATTTTTGAATGGCAACTTTCTGCTTGATCTTTTTCTATCATTTCTTTTGGTACCGCACGTTTTTTCCCCACAATGCCCAGATAAAAGTGGCTATAATTAGAAATATTTTTATATTAGCTTTGCTTCCATTTTTCAGTTTGAAAAGGGCCATGATGCTCTATTTATGCTTCAGTAATGATAAAAGTCTTAAGACTGTCATATAAATCACTTGAAAATGCATATCTGAGAGGTACTGTGGTGTATAGCTAACATAATCCAGAGCCTCACTACTGTCAAGACCTATCTGGTGGGCTGTTCCTAACCCCAGTGATTGAAGCATGCATCTTGGAAGTCCAATGAGATAATTACTGGCTATCCCTTTCAGGGAATTATCAGATCTACAAAGCTGGCTGGTGGGTTTCTTTCGACCCTTGAGAAACTCTATGACCTCATCTGTGGCTGATTTATGGGAATAGCTCTTGCTGTATATCATAACCTGCACTCTCTAAATTGCCGAGAGATACTTCACATACCTGTTTCAGTTCAATCTGCCTATCAGAGAACCACTTACCAGAATATAACCTTAGACATAAAAATAGCTTCTTTCTTGCAAACCAAGCAGTGATAATCAAGTAAATATTGTTACTTTAATGAGGCAATTTCGCTTAAATGGCATGCTTTGCAGAGCTTATTGTAGGGTCTTCCTTCCTGTTTGGCATAGAAATTAGTATAGGGTGATACCTCCCTGCAAGTTAAATTTGTAGTTTAGTTTGGCAACGAGCTGTTTTCAAAAACAAAACAAGAAAAAGTTCATTCCATATTTATGAGTGCATTTAGTCCAATCCCTTCTCCAAATTCCTGTGAACCTATAAAAGCTTTTCTTCTTAGGACCAACCTGTGTGTTATAGATAGCAGGTCTTTAGAAACAAAGATGTGCTAGGATTGCAGAAAAGTGGTACCAGTACCAGTAGACTTTTGTGACAGGCAAAAGCACATATGCAAATGAAGCCTATGTTTTCATCCAGAAGACTAATCAGAAAACAACATGAGTTAATTTGGAAATGAAGACGTGTGAAAAGTTCTTGCTGTGGCAATCAGAGGTTTTCCACAAGTACAGAAATCCTACTTTTACTGATGATCTGTCTATAAGGTCTGGTTAAGTTCTGACTTGCTCAGTTGACTTTTGCTATGACCGCAGTTGCAAGAGTGAGAGGAAAGGGAAGAGAAATCTCACTCACTCTTTCCTTCCTCAACCTGCAGCACTTTAAGTCCTACTCCAACCGTGACAGAGGTGCCACTAGCCTTGGGAAATCCACATGGATTATTGAAAATTATAGAATGTCCATAGGATGTCAGTTGCCCATAGCTACTGAGACTAGATTTACTGCTACAGCAAAAAGGAGGGAGTTTGGAGGCTTTTCGGGAAGACTGATGTTGGTGGAATGGAGATGGAAATTAAACATGTCATGCAACCTCTTGTGAGAGGAGTTTTCTCTGGCTCAGAGAAGATCCCATTTAGAAGAGAACTTGTTGAAACTAAATCCTGGAAAGAGGAAGACCTTGTGGATAAGGGCCTCTCAAATGTGAGAGATAAATCAGTTTCTCTCTTCTGGATAGGATTGCACTTCTTGCGAACATTCAGATGTTCATTCTGAGAGTATTTCTAGATCTTTCTTTCTCAGTGGAGGCTCATGTGGCGCCAGTGACTCTTAAGGACTGTTTACCATACTTGTGGTGTATAGCTAACACTAGTTCTGGCTATTTTTGACTACACTGCTAAAGACATGAATAGTGCCCCCCGGAGTCACCACTACCACCTAGCCTCTCCAATCTGGCGGTGGCTATCAGCTTCAATAGGTAGCCATGACCCTTGTGAGCACTGTAATAAGAAATGGCCCTGATGGAACCCAGGTTAGGATAAGTACACATTGACAGGCGCATTTTGTTCAATATGCTGACCAGGGAACCCAGGCCAAAAATACAGTACCTATCTGCTGGCCTCACAACAACCAGATAAGCTCATAATGGACCCACAGAGCTGTTAGGTGGACTGAGCACAAATGAAACAGGCCTCTGTCTAAGCCATCAAGGCTTGCTGTCCCCATCTCAAAACAGGTGAGCATGGTGACAATCCTGCATTACCATCCTCTCTGAAGGGAGGCAACATGCCCCATCCCATCCAGCAGCTGGAAACAGTATAAACATAGAGATAGTAGCATCTTAAGAGTTGAATGGTTTGACCAGGGCTTTAAGAATCATTTGGGGATCTTATAAGCTGGCTGGAGAGAAATGCGGCCAAACACACAAAGTGTCAATCAAAGCTTTAATATTGCAGATTACTTGAAACAATTAAAAACATCCCAAACAATTTCAGTCATCAAAGCAAACGTTATTACTGTTACAAAGTCTACCCTGTGATTAGGGTAGAGCTGTTCCTGCTTGGTTCCTTGTGTTATGATCTTCTCTCCCCTCACCCCGTTGGAGGATTCCATTTTAAAAAAATACTTTTGCTGTAGGTATCTTCCGATGACAGACGTCAAACTGACTTGTACATATTTTATGTTTCCCCCGAGAGTAACGAAATCCATCCAAAAGTTCAGGCTACATACCAAGAACAACATTTATCCAAACTTCTTTGGAGTAGATTCACTTTAGCTTTTAAACATTGAGACCCAACATAGCTGTACTTCCCCCATTTCAGTGTCAGACTGACACAGAGTCTGTATCAGATCATTCTGGGGAAATCTCAGCTCCATTCCACCCAGAATTCTTGCATCAGCCCCATACACAGCAACCCATGACCTTTTCCTTTAAAAAAAATCAATCTTCCTCTGTTGCCTGTTTGCTTTTCAACTTAGCTTTGCAAACACCAGCTATTTGATGTCATCTCTGGTCAGCCGATCTCTCAAGCCCCAGTTCAGTCTCTGTATCCAACCATTTGTACCCTCCTCACATTATATGGTATATAATTGTAATTTGTTTATTTTCTGATTATTTTTATATAAAAACATAAATATAAATAAATGCTTATTGCTTCTTAACGTAATTTGCTTAATGTTTAAGACTGCTAATGTAACCAATACATGTAACCAGTTCTCTCTCTCACACACACACAATTTTATATACAATTATATATATATAATTGTATATAAAATTGTATCTGTGTGAGAGAGAACAGGTTACATGTATTGGTTACATCAGCAGTCTTAAACATTAAGCAAATTACGTTAAGAAGCAATAAGCAGGTTACACAATATAAAGTGGTAAAGCACTTGATATTTTTCAGGGATGTATACTGTCTCTGGACAATTGTGCAAAGTGGCCTAAATCAAGGGTATCTGTGCGATCATGAGCTGTCCATATGCAGGAGCAAAGAGTCTCTGGTTGCTCTCAGGCAGAGTAATACACCTTTTGATCTACTTCTTTGCCATTCTGTGGTCATGGGGTTACTAGTTTTTAAAAAAATCTGTGTTTTGAATGGAGGAAAAGGGAAATTGGAAGTACGCACAGTATCAATAGACTGAGCTGGTTCCACCGAAAGAGAAAGCAAGTGACAGCTGAAGCTCCCACAATCTCTTCACACTCCAACCACTGGCACACCAGGAAAGGCTTAAATTGAGGTTATCACCTACTTGCATCCACTCAGCCAGTTATTTCATGGAGTTTTGGGGCAAACAAAGGCGTTCCATCTCTGTGCAGATTGGTCTTGGCGTTCTGAAATATTTTGTTTTCTTTCTTCTCAGCTTAGTTTGACCTAAATTATCATTACTGTATTAGTATTGCACTATTAGGTTTGAGGGGGTCTGTGGGATGGGAGAAGTGTCTAGGCTTTGAGTGGATTTGTGTATGTTTGGACCACAGTTCCCAGAATTCATTGGGTAGTTTGGCCACGGCAGCCAGCTCCAGGTACAGTCTGCTAGGCTCAGCACCAAGCTGTCTGAGATATTTCCAGAGGAGAAATGCCACAATCGACAGGCATCCTAATTTGGGGAATTCTGGATCTGACAATCCAGGAAAATGACTTTTCTGAGCTCTTTCAGAAGCCACTTCAGAGTCTGAGCTTTTGAAATTTTTGATATAAATATAAATACACCTATACACTGATAGGAATTATCCTGAAACAAAGGGGATTTTTAAAAGGGATTATTTTATTTTTTTGTTTTGTTTTACGAGTAGACATTGTTTAGAGGGGTGAGGTAAAAATCTAATAAATAAATAAATAAATAAATAAATAAATAAATAAATAAATAAATAAATAAATAAATAAATAAATGCTTGTATTTTTAATATTGCTCTTATTTGTGAGTTTTTAATATGATGTCTGTTTAATGCTTTTTGAATGTTATAATAATTTATTATTTAACTTCTAAGCTGCCTGGAAAAAGGTAAGAAAGAAAGAAAGAAAGAAAGAAAGAAAGAAAGTTATATCAAGACATAGCTTTGTTCTAACCCATTCTTTCATGGGTGTGGACCAGGCAAGACTCAGTAGGTTGAAGAAGAAGAAGAAAGTTGACCATTTGCGAAAGGCAAGTAAATCCTCCAGCACAGAACCCAACCTCTTAATGAAAGTCCATCAATTTTTGTCACAAGCAAACAAGGTGGCAAAAGGAGAGGATGCTGCAACAGTTGTAGTTCATACCCTTTTTAAGGGCTAGGTAAAAGCCAGAATGAAATAGGCAGAAATGGGCATTTATTAATAAAAAATGACATCTAAACTAGTGGAATGTCATGGACACATATAAGACTAATATTTTAGATATTAAACCCATTAATTATTAATTTTTCATTAACATTTAATGTACCCAAACCATCCAGACCAGAACACAACGGCCCGGCAGCTTCCAAGAAGGATGAACTAATTTTACACCACACATAAGGCTAGATGAGACAGATGCAGCAAGCCACAAAATATCCCTGGGAACTGTATTCTGGTACCTCTTGATGTGAATTTTGTAACCACTTGCACAACCTCCAGTTTTGCAGGCATAACTACACAGCAGGATTTTGGCCATAGATATTTATTCCTAGCCTAGTGTGCATAGGACTGTAGCCAGAAAAATGCTATCCTATGTACCCTGTTTCCCCGAAAATTAAGACCTAACCTGAAAATAAGCCCTAGTGTGATTTTTTCGGATGTTTGTAATATAAGCCCTACCCCAAAAATAAGCCCCAGTTAAGTGAAACCCTGCCCTCCACCATGGTGCAACAACCAGAAGAAGATGACATGACTGCATTTGAATAAATGTAGATTGTTGTACATGAAAAAATAAATAAAACATCCCCTGAAAATAAGGCCTAATGTGTTTTTTGGAGCAAAAATTCATATAAGACCCTGTCTTATTTTTGGGGAAACATGGTATATACCATCAGAAGTAAATGACATTGGTTGAAATACTGTTGCTTAAGAGAAGAAAATTCATAATTCCAGTCATTTTCTTACTGGCAAATAAAAAAAAACTGCCACTATGATTCTTTGGGATTGAGGGGGGCTCATGTATGCACCAAGGCAGTGTGTGTACATACATCCCCAAGAATTGCAAGAGAGACTGTTTATGTACCAGTTAGGAACAGAGTGAAAATTACAGATTTTTTTAATGCTAAGCAACAAGATTTCAGCTATTGAGTCTAATACAGTATGATGTACTCCTAGGTAAATGTACTATAGTATCACAAACCTAGTAAAGCACCAATGAATTCAATGGAAGTTACTGGTGACTGCTAGTAAACGAACTTCAAAGCAGGCTCCATAGTTTATGAATATCTTATGAATCATCCTTTGGATGATTTCATCCAAAGCCAGATAATTAAACATAAAATTATCCCAATAGTTTTTTCAAAGCTCTTTTCAATTTCATAGTACATCAAGAATTTTCAGCCTTTTTAAAAAACAGAATTTTAATCTCCACTCCATGCTAGCATATCAATTAAGGAGTATTTACCTTGATTTACACTGAGGAAATGTTTGCATGTATGTGTATATGTGCCTGTATGCATATGTGTTGTGATGGGGAGATCTAATTGAACCCCTTGCCCAACATAATTTACATAACTCAGATTGATGAGATAGGAAGGAAAAGGTTTACTATGCAAGAAGATAGGAATTTGGGGATTTCAGCAGGAAGCACTTCAAAATGAGCTGTCTGAGGTAATTATGAAACACATACTTCATATGTTTTCATTAGTTAGTTCTGTTTTCCCGTACAAGGTCATGGAGTTTGATTAAACCACTTTTCCAGTATAGAAATGATGGTAAAATTACTAAGTAACCAGCTTATTGTATTTTTAAAAAATCAGCAGAGTTTGCAAAAAAAAAAAAAAAAAAACATATTAAAATTATTTTGCTCTCTAGGCACATTTGGGTTAATAAATTGGAGTCAGATAAGACTTACCAAGGATCATAGATGTTTCCCTGGATAGAAGAGGCTTAAAGCTGCTGCTAGTTTGTTCTACCTGCCTTTTGCATAGTTCAATGGCACTTTAGTAATTAGATGTTAAGCTACAGGGGATACAGTACAGAGTGTAATACTGTTTTGCGTAGTATAATATAGTTGTTAGGGTAACTTGTGAACTGAGGCAGGTAGGTAGGCTGCCTCGCACACACACACACATTTTGAAAGCCTTCTACCTCTGTTACAAATTGCCCATACCACTGATTTGCCCATTTAAAATGGGGGGAGGGAGGAAGGGAGCATTTTAGCTCCATCTATCTCTGCTAAGGTCCCTGGAAAGCCTTTCCTGCTTTGTGTGAGCCTCTTTTCTCCCTCAGTTTGTGTATAATCTTCTCATACTCTTTTATATCAGTCAAACAAGGCCCCATGGATAAAGGGTCAAGCCAGGCATGCGCATGAATATGTATTACCAGCAACTAGCCTCTTTTTCCTCACTCTACATGGTTTCCTCACAGATATATTTCTCATCAATCAAATTAAGCACTTGTTTACCACTCAATGACCAATCAGCAGTGACCAGTCACTGCATGCTAAACGCAAGATGAGGAGGTGAGCAAAAGCTTGTGCTGTGACAAACCAGTATCTTTCACCACTTAAGGGAACATCTCTCCTAAATATGGACTACTTGTATCACCTAATTGACCTGTAGACACACAATTTATCAGAGTAACACAAGTAAAGGGGACCAGGATCAATTCTACACATCTTTTATTTTAATAAAGTTGGCAGGTGTCCAATTTTGGTTAGGCTCTGAGTCTCCCAAGAGGCTATGAGTCCCTGAGTGTCAATTGTAGGTACCTGTTTGCAGATTCCAAATAGCAGGTCTGAAGAGAGGCAGGACTTTGTAGAGACTGGGAAATCTCCTAGCAGGAATTCTCAGAAAAGAAAGAGACTGATCCAGAAGAGTTTAGCGTTATTCTGTGGCCTGATGACTAATATTGCCCCTAACACACAGAACACAAGACTTCAGACTACGAAGATCCCAAGTTTGGAACATGAATCTTAATTGTGAGCTTGCTGGAAAAAAATTCTAAATTCCAGATTTCAATTGAAACTCACGATCACATTTATATCCTACATCTTCCTTGCAATCCAGTGCCTCTTATTTCTGGGTATATTTGACAAACAGAATTATAAATAGGGGAAAAATAGGGGGGGGGGAATAAATCAGGAGATGTTAATTTGACTCTTCTCTTGTTGCTGATATATCATTAGATTGTATTTTGCCATTAAAAAAAGAGAAGTTGAATCTTTGTATCCTCGCTTTTAAACTTAAAGGCAATAAATTTAGTAAAATATTCATTAAGGTTAACCATTTATAATAGGATGGATTGTTTAAGTCTTCAAAAGTAACATCAGCTGCAATATATTCACAAGAAGATTTTATTGTCATTGTAGCCAAAATCCTATCAGTAATGCATACTGGTGTAATGCAATTGACATAAACTTTGTTGGTGAGTTGCCATAAATAAAGAGGAGTGTGTAGGCAGTTGCTGTTGTGTGCCAAGTCAAGCAAATTGGTGTACAAGAGCAAATGGCTATGCCAAATTCCTGAAATATGGCAATTCATTGCTGAGATTTCTGTCGACTGCTGTGCATTGGTGTAAAAATGCAATAGTATTTTAGCCAATGTCTTCAGTGTTTTTCTTCTGCTAAGCCATACCACAAATGCATGTCCAGCACAAATACGGCCTGGTGACTGTGCTGAAGGTAGAAGTACTATAAGCAAGGGTTCCCAACCTTGGGCCACCCAGGTGCTCTTGAATTGCAACTCCCAGAAACCCATCCAGCACAGCTGGTGGTGAAGGATTCTGAGAACTGCAGTCTACAACATCTGGGTGACCCAAGGTTGGGAACCACTGATCTAAAGCATTATGATTCCCAGCAGAATCTGCCCATGTATTTAGCAATATGTGACTTTTCAGTGATGAGCAATTGAATAATATATATGCATGAGCAAACTAGTCTGTAGTCTAATAATTTACATATACCTCATCTAGCACTACTAATCCATAACATCTCAAGGCCACTTCACACATGGCAGTTCCTTTAAACATGAATATGCTCACGAGGTCTACTTCTAGTGTTGGAAGACTGTGCTCCTGATCCCAGTCATCTGCTCAGTCAGCAGTTCCAAGTTTTGGAAGGGGAGGCTTCAAGGAGAAATGTTCATCACACCAAAACCCACAGATGAAGTTCACCTTGCAGTAACTTGACCTTATTAAAAGCAAACACAATAAATATGCCTTGTTCACATGGAAGCATATTCAGAATTGCTGGGCAATGAGATCATCCCCACTGTGACTTGTTGTCACATCCTTTTGCATGCTTTGTACTATTTTGAGGATTAATTTCTTGTCCGCATTTTTGTTTCTGCTGAACATCATATGAGAGTCTATTGGTGGGGGGAGAACAAAGGGGAAAACACCAGTTTTTCCTGCCATCAGGACAAGAAAAAAAAAATTTGCTAAAAGCAATAAGTTTGCTGACAGATGGTAGAATCAGTAGAAAATCGAGTACCATATTTACTAAGTCGAGCACATTTAGTAAGCCAGAAAAGTGTTATCTAATTCTTTCCCCTGTGAGTGTATATGTTTTGGAATAAACAGATGCCTAATGAGAAATGTGTCGAGAATTCGTTTAGAAGAACCTGAAATCATCTTGCTCTAGATTCTGTCCTTGATACTTTTCTTTTAAAAGGGGTAACTAATAAATTGGACATACCAGGGACCTTTGGGGAGTTACAGAGTTTGCCTAGAGTAGTAGAATGATGCATAATAATAACAATACACAGTACTGTATAGATGGACACAGAACATTACAACCTTCTCACTGGATTTCCTATTCTGTTTATTCAACACCCAAAGAATGTGGTGAAGGAAAGGGCAAATGTGCTCACAAACCTGACAGTCACACAACGAGCACACAGGATTCATATGTGTTTCGCAGTTGGTATCACACAATAAGAGGAAGCTTGCAGAAGCATATGTTTGCTTGCACCCTGGCTGAGAAACAGGGAAGGAGCGTATGGAGGTAGAATTTTCCAACTCATTGGGGAGAAATGTTACATCTGAAGATATAAATCTCACCAGAGAATTCAGAGAAATATATCTTTACTTCCACATTGGCACTGTTTACTCTGGAACTGACAAAAATGCAAAGTTGTGAACATAGCAGAGGTGGGCAGTGCTGGGTTTTTGAATACCTCAAGGCAGCCAGGCTTGTACTGTGGCTGTATGCAGAGCCTAAGGCAAACAGCATTGAATGTGTGTGCTCAAAGGTTAGTTGTTTTTAACTTGGACAAGAAAGAGAAAATAATAGCTCTGTAGCTAGCCTTTCCCCTCCCCAAGATGGATTTCACCATGTTTGTGCCTGTTTGTCAGTGCAGCCAGTGACCCAGTTCATGCCCTGATAAAAGAACACACCTTGGTGCTTGCCCTGCATTGGCCGCTTTTGGAAACCCGCCAACCTGATCCTTCTTGAGGTCTATGCCAGTATTTGCCTATTTCTGGATCTCTGGGAAAAGCACTGTTCCCACACATGGAGAAATGCAAAGGGCTGTGCATTGGGGTGAAGGTTAGAGTGCCATCAAAATTATCTCTGGCAGAATTGTTTGCTTGCCTCCAATTCACAGAGTACAGCAAAAAGCAATGCAAGACACAGTTATTGTGAACTTTGGCAGTGATAACCACTGCATCAAAAAGGGGCACAATTCCAACTAGCTAAGGGCTGTATGAGCTGACCCTATACCAGCAGAGACCCTTTTAATCCAAACCCTCCCAGGCTAGGGATGTTGGAATTTGTTTGTTTGTTTCATAGAATTATAGAATAATAGAAAAGTGAAGTTTGAAGGGGCCTACAAGGCCATCAAGGCCAACCCCCTGCTCAACACAGGAATACAATCAAAGCATATCTGCCAGGTGATTATCTAAGTTTTTCTTGAACACCTCCAGTGTTGGAGCACTCAACAACTCCCAAGGTAACTGGTTCCACTGTCTCGTTTGTTTGTTTGCCACCGATCTGGCTACTAAGGCCACTCTGGGCAATTTAAAACAAAATAAACCACAATGACAGAATATACAATAACCACAAATAAATGTCAATCAATTAACTTAAAAAAGCAACATAAAAACAATCAATTAGTGTAAAATTGAAACATAACAATTAAACATTAACAATTACACATTAACAAGCAAAATGGCAGAGATGGTAGCTGAAGAACCTCTGCGTTCTGTTGGTGCAATATCTGGAAAGGCCTGTCTGAATAGCCATGTTTTAAGCAGTCTCTTATCCTAACCATGGTCCACCGTGGTTATCTGGACTGAGAGGGCTTTGGATGCATGTGACTCAGCTTAGCTTTTCCTTGCCTTCTCTGCCCTCCTTTTTCAATCTTTTGCCTGCTGATCTCAATCAGTTGGGTCAGCAGATCTAGTTGGGGGAGTGGATCTGAGATCAACAGCACGAGGGGATTGTGTTGGGACAAGAGGCCTTTCAAAAGACACTACAGCTGACATTATCTTTCAGTCTGGACTATACTACCTGTAGTGTAACTAAGTTTTGTAAAAGTTGTGGGCTGGGAAAGTGAGAAGGAGAGAGAAGATTTAAGAAAATAAAACTCAGGCAATATGCTACACTTCAGTCTGGACTACACCCAGACAGTAGGTATTACACTGCCCACTCAGTGTCTTCCATATAAGGCCGCTGATACCTTTGATTCCCCTTTTTCCACTTTTACTCTCTTCATGTCTTTTTTATTTTAACATGTTAGCCTCATGAATGCTGGATTTAACATGAGGGATCAGGGGAGTGCTACTCCACCCCGTGACTGCCCCTGGGTTCTTGATTCTGCTCTGTACTTGCTGCAAAGACACACAAATTACTGTGATCCAGACAGTGTTTCACCATTCAGGTCGCTATGGGCCCCACCCTTGGTATGCATTGCTTTTGGAGGTGGTGGTGGTGAGACTCATAATTGATAAAAAAAATTACATAAAACTTGAAACAATTCTATCAAAATGCCTCAAAATAGCCTAAAACATCTTTCAAAGATAAAAAAGAAAATATTATTGGTAATGCCAATAAGGTAACTTCATTTTTTTTCCTGTTGTGTTTTGTGTTACTTTTACTTTTGAAATGCGAACTAGTTACGCCTGCATTGCCACAAACAAGTAATTCATTCACATATCAAAGGTGCAAGAGGCAATAGTATACCTTTAAATACTGGTACTTGCTGTGAGACATGAGTGAGACAGTGCCGCTGTGTTCTCAGCCTGCCTGGGAAATTCCGTAGGGATCTTGTTCATTACTTTGAGAAAGGAAACTGGACCAAATTTGATCTGATCCAGCATGGCATTGTTATATAATAATTTTAGAACTGCAGAGCTACAAGGGACCCTATAAATCATTGAGGCAAGCCCCTGTCAGGAAGGCACAGTGAGGAATCAAACTCCAACATCTGGCAATGCAGCCAGAGACCTAAACCACTGAGCTGTCCAGCATGCTAGAAGTTCTGTTCTTAAGTATTGGGGCTGTGGTATAGTAAAGGTAAAAGTTCCCCTTGACATTTTTAGTCCAGTCGTGTCCGACTCTAGGGGGCGGTGCTCATCCCGCTTTCAAGCCGTAGAGCCAGTGCTTGTCCGAAGACAGTTTCCATTGTCACGTGGCCAGCATGACTAGGGAACGCCGTTTTACCTTCCCACCGTGGTGGTATCTATTTATCTACTCACATTTGTATGCTTTCAAAGTGCTAGGTTGGCGAGGAGCTGGGACAAAGCAACGGGAGCTCACTCCGTTATGTGGATTCGATCTTACGACTGCTGGTCTTCTGACCCTGCAGCTGAGGCTTCTGCGGTTTAGCCCACAGCACCACCACATCCCTCGGGGCTGTGGTATACCCTATGCTAAAATTGTTACATGAAAACCTCAGGACCAATACAGAGATGCTGCAAATATGGTCTGCAAGGCCTGCAACCCAAGCTTTTGATAGGCTAATATCTGGAAACCAGCCTAGCTGAAATGTATTTTAAACTCTCTCTATGATGCTTCACATCGTAGGACTTTTGACCTGTGGAGAGGAAATGAGTTGCGAGATGACCGTGATTATCAGCAACCTGCAATAATGTATTAGTTACATAAAGCACACCTGCACCATGCTAGACACCCTGACCGCAATCAAAGAACGCTGCCACCTTTTATCACTGCACAGATGTTTCAACTTAGCTTTGCAATGAGGCAGCTAATAGGTCAAAGTTATTGCAAGTGATGTAAGGATAGATTGTAGAGGGGTCACTTGCTCCAGGACGCCAGGGCTATCAGAGGCTAGTACTTTCCACAAGCAATAAATCCAGTGGTTTTGTGTTAAAGGACAAGCTCTTTCTTCATGCTGTGCTTCCCCCCTCCCCTCTCCAAGCTGAAGCTATCAAATATAACAGATGGGAGAGGAATAAAGAGTGAGGCAAAATGAAAAATAGGCCCTTCATCGAATTTAAAAGATTACGTTTCACTTAAAAACACACAACACACCTCCAGTTTGAGGTCTTGGTCTCCAAACCTGGTCCACTTTGGAAATTTGCATTATTAGTCTTTAATTAGTTCTTTATTAGTCCATTATGACAATCTGTAACAGGAGAAGTCATATTATTGTCTGAGAACAGAGTGGATAAAAGTGGTTGAGTTCATACATTATTGAGCCCATGGTTGTGGATTAGAAGTCAGGGGTGAGAATTTTCATTCAGTATGGTTTTGAGCAAGAATTGATGAAAATAGTTTGCAAATAGCTTAATATTTGGAATGGAAAGAACTTGAAGTTGCCATGTGTTTTTTTTTCCATTTAATCAGCTATGGGAGAACCAGAGGTGACAAATTTGACTAAATATGTCTGTGCCCTTTGGACAATTAACTTTTAAATGTCTGAGTTTTAATATCTATGTATTTGACCAATTTAGGGCTCAAATACGTTTGTCACTTTGTTTTTGCTTCTAGGCAGCTCTTGGTGACTGATGGTCTGAGGAGGAGAATCTCGTCTCAAAGCTGTGGCAATAAGCCTCTCCCTTTGCTTGATTACAGGTCTACTACGAAGCACATACATCAACATGTTCCATTCCATGCTGCAAATATCTATATCCACTCAGCTTAGCAGTGTGGGTGGAGGAGAATTTCATTTTGGGATGCTTTTGAAGGCTTCCCCAAACTTGGCAAATATGTTTGTATTCAGGACAGAATGAATTTTTTTTTAAAAAAATTAATATGCATGAAACTGAAACTGATGGTTTTTCTCAATGGTACATAGCAAACTGTACCTGTTGAGGAGAAAAACTCACTGATGGTGATGTTTCATCTATGATAGGTCATACTAAAGACTAGTGTTCAAAAGTCAAATGTGCCTCCCCCCTGTTACAGTTGCATTCTGGGACTGCAAATGTGGGCAGGCACTTTCTGTGCTGCCTGGAGCTGCAATGTTCTTGTTTAGGAGTAAGACAAAGCTTGGACTCACAATTCCGAAACACCACCAGACAACATGGCCAATAGGTACTACTATGCTTCTTCTATGGTTAAAGAAGAGCAAGGAGATGGGACAATTTAGAATGGGGAAATGACTTGGAAGGAAATATTAAATACACCCTCTAGCAGTGTTACATTCCAAATCGAAAATCAAACCAAATTGTTGAATTAAATTCAAACCAAACTAAACACAAACCATTTTCCTTCTTCTCATGCGTTTCCTACTAGTTGCTGAACATCATCATGGCTGTTTTGACTTTGGATATGGCAGCTCTAAATAATGAAGCCATGTTGCACCCAAACCTTTCTCCAACCTCCTTCAGCCAAGACATACTTCTTGTTTCTATACTTCCTTTCCCATTGATTTCATCTTGAATGCTCAGCTGGAGCAATCTGTATTTTCCATTTCTAATTGTGTGATGGATCTTTTCTAGCATTCTGCATATTAAGTGTTTTAGCTTTTCTGGATTTTTATTAATTATCTTTAGCACTTTTTTTGGTTGTTACTATCTTGATCCAAGAAATTCTTAGCATCCTGCAGTAAATTCACATTTAAATTGCTTCTCTCTATTTTGCCTACAGGTGCATTATATTATGGCATTCACAGAACTGCAAATGTGTAGAACTAAACAATGCACATTTCAAAAAAGACAATGTTAAGTTTTTGCTGCACGTTATATGTCACAGCATCTCTCCCTAAATACATGCATGCACAATAGTGCAGAATCTTACCTAAATTCCTCTGATGGGATACCATCCTCTGCTATTCCATAGGCTGTCTGGCTAGCTCAGGAGGCAGGCTATGTGATACACACACTTCTAACTGAGGCATTCTGGGGACTGTGGTAGTCAGCTCAGATCAAACAGATCTTCATCATTAGAAGAAGAAAAAAACCCTTCGGGGCTAATTGTCACAGCAGGAACTTTCTTCCTCTCCCAGAGTTTTTAAGTTAACTTGCTTTGTTTTGTGATTAGTTTACAGGACATAAGCTTATTCTTCTTTTGCAAGTCTGGTATCTTAGATGCAAAACTCTGTCTGAAACACTTTGGGGACAGCGGTGGAATTAATACGATTTCCACTCCCATGATGGATCATATGTAATCTGTAGTTTGGCCCCAATGGGTCAAACAGGCCCAGCAGTGGAGACATGGTGGACCTGAAGTTATCTGTTACACCTTTACCTTCTCACTACTTCAGAGTCAGTTAATTGTTGATGGTGGTGAGGAGAGGATTAGAATCAGGGAAAGTGGAAAGTGGGGGACATGGCCTGCAGGACCAGAAAGTCTACAGCCCTGGTTACTTTGAATTTTGTGCTCATCTTTACAGATGCTGTGTTTGAACACTTGCAGAATCATTAAAAAATATTTTCTTCTGTAAATTGAGAAAAGCCATAGGGGAGAAATCATTCCCTTAAGAAACATGAGTGCAAGCTTCAGCACTGGGAAAAGCAAAGCGAAGCAAGGGGCAGAGGAAAGTAGAAGGGAAGTGTAGTGGAGGGGAGAGAGCTGCAGTTTTATTTTTCCACACCTCAAGGCAAATTCTTGGCACCAGATCACTGCAAATCATTTGAACAATGTTGACTTTTTAATATTATGCAAAACTTTATTTCCTCACAAGCCTTTTTTAAAAAGTGACCTTTTAAGTATATGCTCTTGTGATTAGAGCTTTTTAGTCACTGTCACTCATAATCCCCATTGACGCTTTCTCCGAAAGGTGTGAGAGAATCAAACCAGTGGCGGCCACTGCTGTTTCACTTTGAATCTATGTCAGATGTTTTGTGTGCCTCATTTTCTTCCACATAATTAGATTCTAAGGACATCAGGACCCAGTTCCTTATATATATATAATATATATATATATTTCCAAGGTCTCTGTAAGAACAGCATAATGTATTCTGGCCAAACTGTGAGAACAGAGCAATACAGAATAATTTACTTCCCTAATGCTAAATTAAAATTCATAACACAATTCTTTAATTACCATCTGAATCTAATTCTCAGAGAAGTGTGTCCTAATTGCATTGTTGATATGCATGGATGCAAATAAGATGTTGACTGTTTCCCCTTGTAGGAAATGATTTTGTTTCTAATGTCTGCAGATTGGAATACAGTGAGGTAAATCCATCATTTGTATGGATGCTGTTGAGGCGAAGAGAGTAACATCCGGGTTTTACTCACCTTCTCATTCTCTTGCATAGAAAAATTGGTGAGTGGACAAAAATTGAGCTCTGCAAAGCTGTCCTGTTGGTCAATACTGTTGGCCACCCTGTCGAGAATTGCTCAAGCAAGACTGCTAAAACAGACATGCCCACAAAATATATTTATGTTGATTCTTAACAGGCTGACACAACAAATGGACATGATTGTTTTGCAGCTATGTAGGAAGGGGAAACCCTCAAAAAAAGAATAGAAATATATGTGTTTCTATACTGTCTCTTTAAAAAAAATAATCTTAAAAGCAGCTGCTTAGGCTGGGAAGTCATTAAAATATGGTGCCACCCATGATGTACATACCATTTATAGATCACCATCTTATCCTCAACACACTGATTTCAGCTGATTCCAGATGTTCAGAACGGTTGGGCCTGCTTAGCACTTGGATAGGAGACCTCCAGGGGAGTTCCAGGGATCCCCGGCTAGGGCTATGGAAGGATCCTGCTTAAAAAACTATAGAGCCACTTCCACTCGGAGTTCACAGTACTGGACCATAGGCACCAATGGTCTGACTCGATATAAGACAGCTTCCTTTGTTCCTACTCTCCCATGTGCCAAGTTACCACCTGACTTTCAGAGTTAATTTATAGCATGTTCCAACAGAGTTAAAAGAAGAGGCAGATCTAACACAACAGGGTGGGAGAATGTTGGATATATGGCATTATCATCATTATTGTGAGACTCAGAGGATGTCATTGGGAACAGCATTGGTTTTTTTTTTTTAATCTGTTTCACAATAGGGTTGTGGCCAAGTGTTCACGTGCACCCCTATCCTATTTAAAGTGTTTAAACTGGTCCATTAAGATGTGCCATCAGTATACCTCTGTTGCACCTGCTCAGTCCAGTGATAGATGGTATGTTAACACTATGTTTAAATGAATGGGATTATGCTTGTGGAAAGTGGGTTGCATATGGAAGGGCATGTGTATGAGACTTGTAGAGGCAAGACCATTACCTTTGGCCTCTCTCTGTGTGTTTTGAAAATAAAATAGGCCAGCATAAACTGTGGTAGTTTTTAGTAAGCTATGGTACTATGGTATAGTATAGAGTGCTTCCAGATGAATGGCTTATATCACTACCAATCAGAACATTTCGTGCTGCCATTCTATCTTTTCCTCTGTAACAGATTGAAAATGGAAAGAAACAAGATGGGAATGGCAAGGGATACATTCAGATGAGTTGAAAATGGAAGCTAACTTTACCTGGACAACCCTTACAGTTATATTAAACAGGGCAGAGTCACTGTAGGCTAAATGCCTCTTGCATAAACATCTTGAGGGATTAACTGACTATGTCTGGTATCCTTAAGAGCCCCATAATATATATTATTCCAAGGTAACATAATTCCTGCCTTCCATAAAAGGAAGGAAGGAAAATAGTTCTTAATGATTTCCCTACAAACTGTGCCCTACAGTCCTTTGCACTCTAGATTCCCCCTCCATTATTTTGTTTGTTTCTTTGTTTAAAATTATTCCAATTGTTTTTCAGAAGTCACTCACAACACAGTGGGTTGGCAAAATTTAAAAGAGCTGTCCTCTGAAGGAACTGCCTTGAAGGAACTGGCTGAAGAACTCTCAGAATCGCTATCTATTATTTTCTTGAAATACAGTGGGGTCTTGACTTGAGAACTTAATCCGTATTGGAAGGCGGTTCTCAAGTCAAAAAGTTCTCAGGTCAAATCTGCATTTCCCATAGGAATGCATTGAAAACCATTTGATCCATAGCTGCTCTTTTCCGTCCATAGAAACTAATGGGAAGCTGCTATTCTGCCTTCGGCCACTAGAGAGGGATATTTTGTTTCTTTTTTTTTTCTTAGGTCAAGAAAGGTTCAGGGAAGGCAGGGAAAATACAGTCCAGGCAGTACAGTACCAGGCAGTCCGAAGACTGTCTCCCAATCCACTCTCTAAACGCTGGGAGGAGTGAGGAAGCAGATAGGCACCCTTTTCACTGGCCAACAGTTAACTGAAAGTTCAAATTTTGCACTTTCCCTGCCTCCCACGTGGTTTTTTTTTCAGTTCTTAACTCAAATCTAAGTACTTAAGTCAAGTCAATATTTTCCTATGAGAGCGGTTCTTAAGTCAAAATGTTCTTAACTCAAGCCGTTCTTAAGTCAAGACCCCACTGTAATGGGAAACTGGTGAGGTGTCAGAGATTTGGAGGAAGGCCAATGTTGTCCCCATCTTCAAAAAGGGCAAAGAATAGAAACCTGGGAACTGATTTCAATTGCAGGCAAAATTCTGGAACAGATTGTAAAGTGGTCATTGTGCAAGCACCTAGAATAGGTAAAGGTAAAGATTCCCCTTGACAATTTGTCCAGTCGTGTCCGACTCTAGGGGGCAGTGCTCATCTCCGTTTCCAACCCATAGAGCTAGCGTTTGTCCGAAGACAATCTTCCGTGGTCATGTGGCCAGTGAAACTAGACACGGAACACCGTTACCTTCCCAATGTGGTGGTACCTATTTATCTACTCGCATTTTGCATGCTTTTGAACCACTGGGACAAGCGATGGTGGCTCACTCCGTCATATGGATTCGATCTTACGACTGCAGGACTTCTGATCTTGCAGCACAGAGGCTTCTGCGGTTTAACCCGCAGCGCGAGCACAGAGACAGATGGAAGATCCATGTCTATGCAGAGGAAGACAGTACAGTTACCAAAATAGTGTTCCACAACCAGAAGGGAGAGTATTTCTTTGTTGTTGTTTTCGTTTAGACTTTAAGTCATGTCCATCTCTTCATGACCCCATGGACCAGAGCACGCGAGGCCCTCCTGTCTTCCACTTCCTCCCAGAGTTTGGTAAAATTCATGTTGGTAGCCTTGATGACATTGTCCAACAATCCTGTCCTCTGTCGTCCCCTTCTCCTCTTGCCTTCACTCTTTCCCAACATCAGGGTCTTTTTCCAGGGAGTCTTCTCTTCTCATGAGATGGCCAAATTATTAGAGCCTCAGCTTCAGGATCTGTCCTTCCAGTGAGCACTCAGGGTTGATTTCCTTCAGAATGAATAGGTTTGATTTCCTTCCAGTCCAGGGGACTCCCAAGAGTCTCCTCCAGCACCACAATTCAAAAGCATCAATTCTTTGGTGGTCAGCCTTCTTTATGGTCTCGCTTTCACTTCCATACACTGCTACTGGAAAAACCATAGTTTTGACTATGCAGACTTTTGATGGCAAGGTGATGTCTCTGCTTTTTAAGATGCTGCCTAAGCTTCTCATCACTTTCCTCCGAAGAATCAGGTGTCTTTGGGGCTGCTGTCACCATCTGCAGTGATCATGGAGCCCAAGAAAGTAAAATCTGCCCCTGCCTCCATATCTTCCCCTTCTATATGCCAGGAGGTGATGGGACCAGTGGTCATGATCTTAGTTTTTTTGATGTTGAGCTTCAGACCATTTTTGGCGCTCTCCTCTTTCATTAAGAGGTTCTTTAATTCCTCCTCACTTTCTGCCATCAGAGTGGTATCATCTGCATATCTGAGGTTGTTAATATTTCTTCCGGCAATCTTAATTCCATTTTGAGATTCCTCCTGTCCAGCCTTTCGCATGATGTATTCTACATATAAGTTAAATCAGCCGAGGGACAATAAACAGCCTTGTTGTACTCCTTTCCCAATTTTGAAACAATCAGTCGTTCGATGTCCAGTTCTAACTGTTGCTTCCTGTCCCACATATAGATTTCTCAGGAGGTAGATAAGGTGGTCAGGCACTCCCATTTCTTTAAGAACTTGCTATAGTTTACTGTGGTCCACACAGTCAAAGGCTTTTGCATAGTCAATGAAGCAGAAGTAGATGTTTTTCTGGAGCTGTCTGGCTTTCTCCACAATGCACTGCATGTCAGCAATTTGATATCTACTTCCTCTGCCCCTTCGAAATCCAGCTTGTACTTCTGGGAGGTCTTGGTCCCCATATTGCTGAAGCCTACCTTGGAGGATTTTGAGCATAACCTTGCTAGTGTGTGAAATGAGTGCAAATGTATGGTACTTGGAGCATTCTTTGGCACTGCCCTTCTTTGGGATTGGGATGTAGACTAATCTTTTCCAATCCTCTGGTCACTGCTGAATTTTCTAAACTTGCTGGCATATTGAGTGTAGCACCTTAACAGTATCATCTTTTTAGATTTTGAATAGTTCCACTGGAATGCCATCACCTCCACTGGCCTTTAGACCCTTGTATTTCTTTAGACCCTTGTAATAGGGGATTCCTATTTATCTACTCGCATTTTGCATGCTTTTGAACCGCTGGGACAAGCGACGGGGGCTTCCGTGTCTAAGTCGCACTGGCCATGTGACCACGAAAGATTGTCTTCGGACAGAACGCTGGCTTTATGGCTTGGAAACGGGGATGAGCACTGCCCCCTAGAGTCGAACACGACTGTACAAAAATTGTCAAGGGGAACCTTTACCTTTACCTAATAGGGAATATCTTCTTGACCTTGCTTGGGTCCTTTTTAAGGTGAAAGGTGGGACAGAGATATTTAAAATAAGTTAATGAAATAAATTGCTAATTGCCAAATATGAAAGTGTGAGAAAATAGAGCCAAGGGCTATAAAGTAGCCTTTCAGATTCCTTCCAAAAGATGCCAGGAGACCTGGAGGGTGTGGGGACGGCTGGGGGTTTAACTTTTAAACCAGCTGTTTAAATCTGTACAGGAATTGATTCCATCAGAGTAGCTGCATGATAGGATTTATGATTTACAGCAGCATCACGGTAGTAAGTAAAAGATGACAAAAGATTAATGGCACTGAATTAAAGAGAATGTTCTTTAGTTTGAAACAGGTGCCTCCCCCACCATCTCTTCTTCTTTCAGTCTCTGAAGTATGTGAATCATTTATAAACTGAAGAAAGGAAAGGTGAAACTAAATTAAATGTATACTAGGCAAAAATACTGTATGTATGTATGTATGTATGTATGTATGTATGTATGTATGTATGTATGTATGTATGTATGTATTTATTTATTTATTTATTTATTTATTTATTTATTTATTTATTTATTTACAGCCAAATGTGAACTCTATGTATGCTTCAGAGTAAGACTGCACTCCTGTTTACTTGTTCTTGGGAATAAATGGTATGATGAATATGAATAGTATTTTGCTGTTTGGTTTATTATCTTCTGCTTGATGAAGAGTGTTGTTTGACCACTCCCTTCCCCAAGCTTGTACACTTATGCTCCAACAGAAGTAGTCCAAATGGAATTTTCTTTTATGTTTTTAATACTCACCACAAATAAGTTTGGCAGAGTGTATGAAATCAACAAAAAAAAATTAATTTTCTCTCTTCTCTGTCCATTGGTAACATCTGTTCATATGTCTTCCACAGTTAAAAAGTAGGACACTCTTATCTGCATTGGATCAGTTCCAACCCCCGTGGGGGTACTGAAAACTGTGGATAATAGTGAACACTATACATAGCATGGTCTCAATCTCCATCTATTGGCTAGTTCTGGTAACTACACCATGAACATATGCATTTCTGGAATTTTTATTTTAAAATTCTTAATGTTTTCAGACCATGGAATAAGTGAAACCATGGATATAATTTGATGAATAAAGGGGTCCTACTGTATTGAGAAAGGAAGTGCAAAACAGTCAGTTTTAATCCGCCCACAATCTGTATACACATGAGAAAACAAAACCTTAATAATAGAAATGAAAGAAAAAAGAATTTTAAATACCAACTCCAAATCTTCCAACCAGCCATAAAATTCATGTGGGAAAGTCCTTTCAAATTCTATAAACATCCTTTGGGTGGCTCTATTGTAGTTGACAATGTTATGAATCAGCAATGTTTATTTGGGTTAAATTTCCTATTGTGACTTTAAGCAATAAATGCTGGCACTGTCAAAATCCCTTTGCCCCCTAATTCTGTATTGTTTTGTACTTACAGTCTCTTTTCTTATTATATATATGTATGTATAAATAGTGCTTTTTTTTGAATGGATTTCAGTGAGTATTGTCTACTGGTGCGTGATCTGAAATATCTCATTCAAAATCTGATTTCTTAATTTTATATTTCTATGCTTTTTGGAGAGAGAAGCATGAATTCAATAATTTTCCAGATTAATTCATTAGCAGCTGGAACAGAAATGAGCCATGCTTTATACATTTGTGAGAGTCACAGCCATGTCCCTATAATTTCATCATGTATGGCTATAGCCCTGCAGTCCAGATTTTCCAGGGCTCTTGTTTGCATGAACACTCTATACCTGAGCAGGAGTTTCTCCCTTTCAGATTTAGTGCATGAAACTAGATAGAACATGACAATAGAGGGGGCAATATTAGACATTTGTCTCTTAAGTGCTTTCATAGACTCAGCAGTTATCAGTCTAAATAGGACTCTGTTGATATTGGAATTGTATAGACATAGCCTGGCCCAACTGCGTGAATCTTTCCCACCCGAGTGTTGTCCAGTGGAGTGATAACCAATGAGAAAAACCCACATGATCAGCCTTGTGTATGTTGTTTCATAGCACATATACACCATAACTATGTGAAATCGCACCATGAGGAATTCACTTGCTGAAGCCTGTCTATTCTTGTTGGAAGGAACTATAAAACTGCACCAGTGTTGAAAGAAACCTGCTTCTTACTTCACAAAAGCATGGAGGAATAACAATAACAAATGATGGTTGGCCATTGAACCAAGGTAGAGCACATGCTGTATTTTGTATTTGGAATATCCCAAGTTCAGTTCCCAGTATTTCCAAGTAAGCCTAGGAAAAAGACCTAGGCTTGAAAAATGGGGGAGCTGTTGACAATACAGAGCCTGACAGTCTAAAATTCTGATTCCATATAAGGCATCTTTGTATGTTCTTTTCTGTCTGTACTGGCATCTTCCAATGAATGTCTATGTCTATCAGATTTCATTGGAGGTCCCTTCACCCATAGAACAGATGTTTTGTAGAGAGAAGGTCCTAAGGAAAGAATCCTATCTGAAGTTCTGGAAAGCTACTACTAGTCAACATTGGGTAGACACAGTATACAGTGGCTTCCTTGTGGCCACACAGAATCCACATTACTTTATGCATATAGGGCTCCTCTTTTACTGATTTGCAAACCCTGATTTGCAAAATCAATTCCTTCAATGAATGAGGAATGCCAAGATGTCTCCTTTTGTAAACATATCAGTCTGTCCTCTTAGGAAGGCTTAATGGGTGGTCCAAGAAGAATGTTTGGATGCTTATTGTCTGGTTAATACCTTCATTCCCAGGGAAGATAATTCCAGGTAAAGTTATTTTAATTTTACATTGATTTGAAAACAAGAATAAATATTGAAAGAGAGCAGGAGTTATTTGTGAAATGTACCTATCATTCCAAGTGACTTCAAATTAGAAAGGGTACTGTGAATGGGAACTGAAGCTTAAGCTGTTGTTGCTTTGTTAGTAGAAGCATATGGGGGGGGGGCTCATGCTGTACCCAAAGAAGCTAGAAGAATCATCATAATAAAATGCAGCATCAGCAGGTTGGGCAGTTGAGATATTAAGATCAGAGAATAGGCACAATTCATAGAAAAAAGCAGATTGGGAGATTTTTTTTTCTTTTAAAGAGGAACTCATAGAAATTATTTCACCCTTCTCAGAGTGAAAATGAAATTCCCAAATTCTGTGAGCCCCACTTTAAAATGTTGTTTGTGACTGATGTCAGATACAACTGTGCCTGTGAGATCTGTCATAGCTTCCTTTCTCTGTGCCACCATTGTGTCTCACAGCAGACAACCTGCTCTCTTGGCTCCATTTACTGCTGAAGCTGCAACAACTGTGCAGTGTCTCTGTGTTCATTTCCCCACACACAAATAATGGCATTGATGCCTCTTGTCCATGTGACAAGCCTATGAGGGATGAGCCCAGTGACACTTCCCTTTGTCTCTGTACTAGTAAATTATTCATCACTGGCGCAGCATTGGGAAAACACAGAAAGGGAAAGCAGCGGAAAGATTGTGTACTGCAAGTAATGAGGAGAAAGAAATAAGAAAACCAAAACAAGCTTCTGACAGGTCCGTAAGGAAAGAGGGCAAAGTCCCTCGACATTCTGGTTGCCCATTCTAGACATTATGCATGCCATTTTCAGAACTTACCATCAAAGGTTCCTTTCAAGCTTGAGCTGTTGTTCATTGATGATCTCTCCTGCCTCCAGTGGGGAATGATTCATAACAAGACAGCACTGTCAGTGTAGGCGTGTCAGCCCCTCTGCCCTGCTGAATTCCAGGATGAATAGGGACACTTGGTTGATGTGTCTGTCTTGTCTCATCAGTGCATTCTGGTATGATGATGATGTTGTTGTTTTTAAACCTCATTAGCTTCCAACCCATCAGTGTGTTGAAAGGGTTGTGTGTGGCTTGCTAGCCTTCTGACAGGGGTGCTGGGGGCAGCTGGGCATTAGACACCTAATCAAGAGAAATGGTACAGTTGGAACTGCTGAACTTGGTCTAGAGTTGCCCACTTTGACGGTGCCAGCAGAAATCTCGGGGAAATGCTGTGCTTCCTCTGATCCCTAGCAGAGAGACAGATCTCTGCACAATCAATGCAGGAGGATAAGAAATGTGATTTTGTCATGGATGGTGGCATTAAAGCTTCAGGGGAAATTCCTTTCTTCTCCAGTCCCAGGGCAAACATTCTATATCTATCTATCTATCTATCTATCTATCTATCTATCTATCTATCTATCTATCTATCTATCTATCTATCTATCTATCTATCTATCTATCTATCTATCTATCTATCTATCTATCTATCTATCTATCTATCTATCTATCTATCTATCTATCTATCTATCTATCTATCTATCTATCTATCTATCTATCTATCTATCTATCTATACCCCGCCCATCTAGACTGAAGTCTACTCTGGGCAACTAACAACACATTCATAAAAACAATAACAGTATAAAATAAAACAACAACATAATATGATTCAAGATGGGAACATTAAATTAAGTAATGACAGGAGGGGAGTCTTGCCTAAAGAGCCAGGTCTTAAGTTTGCTCTTAAAAACACCCAGCGAGGGAGCCAGACAAATTTCTGGGAGGGCAGACTGTTATATGTATTGCACATATACCATTTGCTTAAGAAGTCTCATGCTCTCACACACATGCTTATCCACATATTATTTTGCCATAGTTAAACATGGGGTCAGCCTCTGTGTCATCACATGGGGGCAGCCCCTGTGACTTCATAAGGACCCAGTTCTTGTTTTTAGATTTTGACCCTCAACTCTCAGGAAACAGAAGCTGCTGAACTAACAAACCTATTTGGAGCTAGTGTTGGCATGATATTTGTGAGGAGTACAATAGATCATTCAGTAGGGAAATATGAATATGCCAACGCACAGTCTTAAAACTTTCCAGGCCACAGTCCTGGGCTTTTTGCAAGTATCCAGATTGAATACTTTAAAAAAAAACCCACCTCATTTTTCTTTGTCTGCTTTATAACTGCTCGGCAACATTGTCCCAAATGTACTTAACAAAAAGTGAAATTTACAATAAGCTAAACACAAAAACCTCTGCTTAACCTCAGAAACCTACCCTGGAGGAGGGCCAGTGAGGCAGTGGTAGGTCCATTCAGGCTCTCTCAAACTGCCTTTTTCTGTTGGGCAAGGGTCTGTGACTGCCAGACCCAGAATCTCCAGTGGGAATCTAAGTAGGTCATTTCCATCAGGGAGACAGTCCTCTAAGCAACATACAGTAATATGGCTTCTGGGCTACCCTGTTCATTTCAATGAACCTTGTTCAGGGTCAACTAATATTCATTCTATGCACAGCTAGATGTTTGGTTTGTGTTGGGGGAAATGATACAAATCTTTTTAGACAAAATATTTTTAATGCTTCAGAAAATACTATCTGAGGCAACTTTGACTTGTAGAATTTTTGCCACTTAAACCCATGCAAATTATTATGTTGTCTTGTGATAAATATTCTACCATACATTATAGTGGCACATAGTGCACAGCCACCTTACTGTGCAGCAGAATACCTTGTCAATGTTCTACAAGGCAATTCTAAAAATGGGGACATCCCAAACAAAACATTATAACTGGACTTTGGATCATCACCAAATTTAGCACACTTATAGCAGACACATGTAAAAAATAGCCATGATAATTGCTTTGTGTTTGGGTGAGAAGTGGTTAACTGATGAAAAAATGAGTCAGCTTCTGCAATTTTCCCTTGCTTTGTAAATGTTAGTGAGCACAAGAAGGTATCTGTAGACTATCTTGACTGCTGCCACTGGAGTTGTCAACCTTCAGGCTGCCCTTTGCTATCTAAAGCTTGATATCCTTTTTCCTTCTAGCAACATGGGCATGATATTGTGAAGCAATATTGGGCCATTTCCTATCATTTTAGAGAGAACATTATCCCACATTCATGAAGATTTATGAAGAACTGAATATAAACTCCAACTGTATACCCACTAACTTGAAAGTAAGGTCCATAGAACTTGATGGGACTTGTTTATGAACAGACAAGTATAGGATTGCACTGTTACTCTCTTTCATTCTCTTTTATTCCCTTGTTTTAGGGACATTCTCATTAGCGAGCAACCAGTACTAAAAATGTGGCGTGTTGACATTTTTGCACCAAATCTCACAAACAACATTTAAATCCAGAAAACTTACATCTTGAAGCAGATTCAAATAATATTGGTAGATTTAATTAGCTGGCTAGCTGCCGGGTAGGTGGGGCTCATCAGCCATGGAAGGCAGTCCATCTAGGAGAAGGAAAACTCCGATTTCAAACCTCCACTGCCTTGTGGCTATATCCACTCATGGAAAAGGCTTCAGGAGTTAACCTCGAGGCAAAATCCGGAGCTGGAGTCCCGAAGGCAGCATGTGTCGTTCTGCCAACTCCTGCGACATTGCTGGAACCAGTTGTATTGGCTCTTGCCTTTCCATTGGACCATTTCAGCAATGTGGAGAGGGGGGATCTGCTGCTTGGGTAACAGCCTATCCTCCATATTACCTTACCCGTGCTTCATGCTCTGGAGAGGACACTCCTCGATTCAGAGCATGTTACCATAGTCTCTCGAGACTGAAGGATGCCTATGCCGAATTAGCTGGCTGGATAGCTCAGCTAGTTATTGGGAGTTTTCCACTGTTCTTCCCAGTACAGCCAACATCTGTAGCCTTGGACAAGCTGCATGGTGAAGATTGGGTTTCCCCAAGCCAGCTGCTAAAGGGCACTTTCCTTTGGGACCCACTTTATACCTGGGAGGGGACTTTCCTTGTGGGTGTATAACTCAGACATCTGAAACCAAACTTCACCAAACTAGCAGAACTTGTAGAGGGGAGTCAGGGGACGTTTGTCTATGACTTTGATGTCTCTAGGTGCTTGGGGGATGTTTTATAGGATTGTAAAGTAAAAAATGAATTGCCAAATCAATTTGTTGATTCATCAGAAAAATTTTGTAAATTCATAGTATGTAAATTTTCAACCTTGATGAATCATAAATCAAAACAAATTACAATTTTTCTTATTCGTGTCTGTTTTTAGTCAGGCCTGACTTACTATTATGCAATTATTACAAACATTAATTGTGAGATATTTTTAAGACATAAGACATAAGACATAAGAAATTTATTTGTCATTGCGCTCACAAGTGGGTGCAACGAATTCAGGTGCTCTTCCCCAAGGTAAAACTGGACAACACTACAAAAAAAAGTTAAAATATACATAACTTTCACCATCCAAATATAGATACCCCGTTTTCTCTCAGCAATTAAAATTCCACCAAAAACCTATGGCCCCGCATTTAAACTCAATACTGCACTTGGGTAAAAACTGTTCTTGAATCTGCTTGTCCTTGCTTTCAATACCCTGAATCTCCTTCCTGATGGTAATAGTTTAAAGAGCTGATATCCCGGATGAGAGGAGTCTTTCAGTATGTTAGATATCTTCCTCTTACATCTGTTCTTATACAATTCTTCCAAAGAGAGGAGTGAACAGCCAATGATGTTTTGGGCCGTCTTAATCACCCTTTGAATTGCCTTTTTCTCTGCCGCTGTGCAGCTCGTGAACCATACACAGAGACAGTAGGATAATATGCTCTCAATCGAACTCCGATAGAAGGTGATTAACAAACTCTCAGTCAATTGTTGCTTTTTAAAAATCCTTAGAAAATACAACCGTTGTTGTGCCTTCCTGATTAACGCAGCGGTGTTTGCACTCCAAGTCAGGTCATTTGTTATGATAGTCCCAAGAAACTTACATTCAACCACCTGTTCCACACAAACTCCATCTATATACAGTGGCTGAATGTCTGCTCTTTTTTTCCTATAGTCCACTATGAATTCCTTGGTTTTTTTGGATGTTAAATAAAAGATTGTTAAAAATCCGGGATCTTTTCCAATGAATGAGTGAGAAATTCCAGAATTCAGTTTTCAGAAATGATAAAAATCTACACAGTGATGAAGTTAAAGTTGGGAAACAGGATTGTTAAGTGTGAGGGACACATTTGTTCCAAAATACAAAAAGAAATTATTTAAAGTACAGGCCTTAAAAATCAGCATGTTCTCCCCTCTGCCCTTTTGTCCACTGTTGTCATTTTCTGCACATGTATATGACACTTTCTTTCACTCTGAGAAAGAGCCATATACATGAAGAAATTTTTCATGTCATTGGGAACCCTGATTTTTCAAGGTCTTCCGTTGTGTGGAAATTAAGGATGTGAGTTTTGTGGTTAAACAAAAAATAATGCAGATGATGTTTTCTTTTGTGAAATTCATGTTGTTCTGGAGATTGCTGAAAGAGAATCTCTTAAACATGAATGCTTTGTGTTTACAAAAGAGGGACACAGAGATGTTTTGTGTTTCATGTTTCCTTCTTTTGTGTAATGTTACAATGCCCTTTCTTTTTATCCTTTGTCTGTCAAATCACCTAATTTTTTTTCATCCAATAGCATTTCATGGGCTGTCAGCAATCAGGGCATCTGAGGGAGCATGAATTTTGAAAACGGCCTGGAATTCTGTGAGGAATACAAATTTGTCCCTCTCACTTTCTCCCCAATTCAGTCTTTTAAAATCTCAAGTGCTTTTCATTCAATTTGTGAAGAAATATGGACATTTTGAAAAACCCTTCTCAAAAAAACAAGATAAACAAAATTCTTGCCCCTCACCCAGTTCAAGGTATGTTCTTCAGTTACTCATGTTTTGAAACCCCCTTCTCACTCAAACCAGGAAAGTCAAGAGTAATGGCAGTGCTCATGAGGTTACTAGAGGTGAAGGAAAGACATGTGGCTCTACACCACCCACGTACTTGATCTCCTCCCTTTCTATTTTTGAAATGACCAGATAAGCCTTAGGACAGTCTTCAGTCTTTATATTTCTGTGCTATCTCACTGGAGCATCCTACGCTGATCATGTTTCAAGGAAGGGAGAAGCTTATAATCCTTTATGTTTCCTCTTTGGGGGCATCTATTTAAAGTCTCATCAAATGATCAAAAAAACAGTACAGCTGAAGGAGGAAATGATGTACTACCAGATTGGAATGTCATTTTCCCCCCAGAAAAATGTTTCTCATTTTTTCCTCTAAAGAATATGTTACATATGGTTCCCATTCTGCCAGTTTACAAGGGCACACCTCCTCCAGCTTCAGCAACAGAAACTGCATCACATGCCCTCAAGACCATTTTCCGAGCTTGCACGATATTCATTCTGCTACCCCCAATTTCCCCTTAACCATGCTTGAGTACTTGCAGCCGGCACAGGGAAAGGTTCCTGGCCTTCCTGACCTCACTTTCTGTGCTGTCACTGAGGTAGCAATTAGGTAAGACAGGATGGATGGTTGCCTGGCAACCGCCCCACAGGCCTGGTGCCACTTCAGTCCTCCCTCCCCCACTTTCTACTCTTTGGGGGAGAAAATAAAGGTGTGCCTCCCCCAATCAGGGAAAATAAAAGGGTACATGAGAGAAGAAATAGAAGGTGAACAGACTGGCAAGTTGGCGAGGGTAGCATCTGTAGCTGCTCAAGAGGTAGTTCGTTATTCACAAGCCAGGATTGAGGCAGGCAAATTGTGGGCCAGGCAAAACTCTGAAACATCTGCTTTCTGTTCTGTTGTTGGAAAGTGCCCGTTTTGCTGCTAGTATTTCAGAATCTGTTTTGAAGCAACATTTCTCAGTGTTTCTCCTGAAGCAGCCCTTCGCAGTCATTACTGCAATGTCAGGTGGATGTTCCCTCAGTGGAGCACATGTGCCCAATTCCTTTCCATCACAAGACTGGAAGATTTGTAATAACAGGTTTTATGTATTTGTTTGTTTATGTATTTGTTTGTTTTATGTATTTGTTTGTTTGACACGGACACTAAGCAGCACAGCATTTGAAGGATTTGGACCTCAGATGCACACCGCCCTGGGATACGACTCTGGGTTTTGTTTTTCAAATGAAATCATTGTAGAAAGTTGTACAAAAAGGCTTCCTTTTTCTTCCTGGACCTATAAAATATTTTGTAGTAAATCACCAACACTGTTTCAATGTTTACAGATGGAATGGAAAGCTTTCAGGACTTGGTTTATGAAAAGATTCTGTGGTTGGTAGTCTTTGGCTTGTGTTATTTTTAATTCCTGACCAGAGCTACAGAATGCAAACAGGCTGTATGATGACCAGGTAGGTTAGTTGAGCAGTAACATGCCCATGTACACTGCACATACCAGCTTCATCGAAGAAGTTTATTGATGCTAGCCTGTCAAAAAGACATAAACAGAACCCTAAAGCCAAAAGCAAAGCAAACCAAACAAATGGCACAAGGCCACTCTCTTTAGCTTGCAGTGGATGCTCTATTTTCCCGTGAGATAACTGGGCTATTCCTTCTGTGCAATCACACTTCAATATAGTGTGTCAGCCGGTGAAATCCTGAGAAAACTTGAGATGTATTCTCATTAGGAGCTGATTGATTTTTAAATACTCTATTATGCCAAAAACTGGGACTTAATTGTTCTCTTTTAAGGCCATGAAAACTTAGTGGTCATTTGGAGAGGCAATGATTGTTCTGAATGCAGCACTGCAGTGAGCAACAGAGGTTCAGTTTGACAAGGGAGGAGACAGTGGTATTCCTCCCTCCCCTTTTTTTGTATGTGATCTGATTGACATGTTTGATGGATTGTATGGCACAGCAGAGAGGGATGTGAGATGAAGCAATGGGAGGCTTGTCGATGTTGTCAGACTCCAGCTGGGGTAGGACTTCAGTACAGAGATCAAATACATTACCTTTGTCAAACAAATCAGCTCGGCCTTGGGGTCAGCCATATTTATAGTAGGGAGCTAATTAGACAAACATCCTGCCCACTTGACAGGCTTCTTGGGGGTGTGTGGAATCACATAGCTTTCCATAGTCTCTAACCATGACTGGCAATATTTTTGGATGTCTGGAGGAGGGGTCAGTGTTGAAGTAATGCCAAGGGCTATTCAGCTGCTGTCTGCTACCATAATAAGAAAACTCCTCTTACTGTTCCAGGGATTTGCATAGAACCAGCTAAAAAAGAATGTAGCATAGACTCCTCAGTCTGTGAAAGTGATGATGAAGAAATTGAAGTTGCATGAAGAAGGCTGTATAGAATAGACCCTATTTAAAAATATATCATTCTTTGAACTGCAGTTTCCCTTGGGTATAGAATGCCTGAAGTATGGAGATGAGACGCAGAATCACAGATGGTAGAAGTCATTCATATTCCTGCACAAGCTGCTACAAGGAGGCAGGCTGGGGTTGCTACCTACGCACCAAGGAACACAGTTTTGAGGGCACCTCGCTCCCTAAAGTCGTCTGTTGAGCACAGATGTGATATATCATATTATCCTATTTCTGATGTAGAAGTATGATTCAGCTGCTACCCAGTGGCTTTGGTATGTGTTAATGGAGAGGCTGCCATTTTGTCCTTTGCCCAGACAGCAACGTATCCTGGAGCAGGAATAGAAGCTGTTCTTTCCATTACTTTTCATGTAAACAGGTTTTAACTGGCTGTGTCATGAGGTTCTTTGTTTCAACAATACCCTAGCCAGCTGCAAAAAGTTTGTATTCATAAATAATTCTGACCCAGAACCATTATCTTGGTGTATACTTGACATATACCAAGATTCAGGTCTATAGAGCCTGTGTCCTGAGCATACTCCTGTACTGCAGTGAGTCCTGGACCCTTTGTGCATGGCAGGAGAGGAAGCTGAGCACATTCCATATGTGTTGTCTCTGATGCATTTTTGGTATCACCTGGCAAGACCAAGTTCCAAATAGAGTAGTCCTAGAACAAGCTGAAAGTTTTAGCATGTATACATTACTGAAACAGTGATGTCTACGTTGGCTCGGGCATGCTGTAAGAACAGCTGACAGTCGGATTCTGAAAGCTCTCCCGTATGGAGAATTACATACAGGGAAATCGCCCCAGAGGGAGACCGCAGCTACGATACAAGGATATCTGCAAGCAGGATCTGAAGGCCTTAGGAATGGATGTCAACAGATGGGAAACCTTGACATCTGAGCGTTCAGCTTGGAGGCAGGCACATTTTGAAGAGACTCTTGTCCAGCAGGCTGAGGCAAAGAGGAAGTCCCAAAACCAGCAAAATCAGGAAGCTGGACAGGGGAAAGATTGTATTTGTCTTCAGTGTGGAAGGGATTGTCACACTCGAATTGGCCTCCTCAGTCACACCAGATGTTGTTCCAAGACCTCTATTCAGAGCACGTTACCATAGTCTCTCAAGACTGAAGGATGCCTACACAGAACCATTCTAGGCATTTAAAAATATGTAGCACACCTAATCCCCCCATATAGGTAGGCAATTCTAGCTCCCGACCACATGTTACCTATATGATACTTATCTTTAGAAACATCTTTTTTTGAGAATGGTTTGGTTCCAGAGGTAAAAGTATTGAACAGGCCTTTGGGAGATCAAGGTTCAAGCTCCCACTAAGCTGTGAAACTCACTGAGCGACTATGGGCCAATAATGTCCCTCTGAACATGGCCTTGTTAGGATAAACAACAGAGGGAACAGCTATGTACACCCACTGTTGTAAAGATAAGATATGAATGTAACAAACAAATAAATAGTGTACTTGTACAGTACAGTAGTGTAATGCTGAGCTACTCAAGAGGAGTAACCATTCTAGAAAAAGCAAGGGAAGGGAAATACTCTTTGTTGCTTAAGAATTCTAATAATGGATAGTGTGGGAGAGAAAATTGCTAAACTTATAGAAATCCTTAGAGCTGGCTTTCATATGCTCAGGTCTGTACTTCAGTCTATGATGGACACCCCATGTGAGTCTGTCTGTCTAGCTAAGATAGCCAGAAAGAAGTAGTTACCACAGAGGAAGAAGGAGAAAGAAAAGAAATTAATGAGTACCAATCCATGCGTGAATCTACCAAATACAAGAAAGGAGAGGGAAAAAAAAAACACCCCACAGGTTATATGTTTGCAAGACAAATCATGGCAGTTGCCCCTGTTAATTGTGGCTAACTGACAAGATTCTGAGCTCATGCCAGATGAGCGATTGGGCATGTGACCAGACACATGGCCAGCACTTTATCTGTTAACTGTGACACCTTCTGTTATTCCTCTTATGTATGCATAAATGTCCAGTAGGATTATGGTCTTTATGCCTTATTTTAACACCTTGCAGTTTGGGTTTCATTTATCATGACACCTTTTATTATTGTATATTTTTCCACATCTGTAGCCCATATAGAAAACCCTATTCTTATGGTATTTTAAATTGGCCTACCTGTAATCTTTTCTGATTGCTAAGATTCTTTTTTGGTAACCTCATTTTGCTAACAGTAGCAGTACTGGATACTTTCCTGAGAAACCTGGCCAAAAAATACAGATTAAAGCTGCTTCCAACACATCTGGGCTTAGTTTTTTTAAAAATATATATACATATGAGGTTTAAAACTCTTACTATTTCAGGAAATGAAATACAGTTTGCATTTACTTGCATTTTTAAGGTTTACAAACGTCTGCATGGTCTTCGCTTTAATTCTTAGATAGCTTATGGTGTACTTTAGTTGGTTAGGGGCTAAAGTGAGTGAAGGGATTGGATAGCCTGGGTCTCGGTTACCATTATTATGATACAGCTGAACCCAGCAAGGCATGATCAGCATACAGAAAAAGTTTATGTAAGCATCACCTTCCCCTCCCACTGGTCCCTCTGCAGAATCAGCAGCAAAACTGAGTAGCCTTTGTCTTTGGTATCGTGAATCAGAAACAGTCTGTGAATGTGGTGGAACTAGTGAATCCACTCAGGCCAGCAATGGTTAGGGTGGCCACAAGTCCTTTTTTAAAAGGAGGGCAGTTGAATATCTGCCAGAGAGCAAGCTTCCTTTGGAAGCTCTCCTCCATCAAAAGGGGCATCCTTTCCATGTCTGATATAAAGGTAATGAATCATCTAGAACAATCTTGGGTAACCCAGGTGTTCTTGGACTGCAACTCCCAGAACACCTGGGTTATCCAAGGTTGGGGACCACTGATCTAGAAGGAAAGCAGCAGCCATCTTCAACTCAAGGTGACTGGCAGGCAAATATGTGACCTGGACATTTTCTTCCTTGCTCAAGTGAGATGCATTGTAATTTTGTTTAAATCATAAAAATAATTTTGATGTTTGCCTTTAGACATAAGAAGCATATGGGATTTTATGCAATTTAGTGTCCTTTGTCATCCTTTCAGTAACAATACCCTCCTTTAGATGATGTATTTATTATTTGTTTTATTTCTTTCATTTATCTACCTCCCCATTAATGCAATGAACTATTCTGGGTGGTTTACAACATGATAAAATAAGCAAACATATAGTAGTAGACTTATAAATAAACAGTGGAAGAAATAAAATGATGTATAAGAGGACAATCTAGTGATGGAGGAATGTTGGGGGGTTTCTTCATTTCTCTATATAATTGAGTTCCCCTTCCCCAGCCACAAATTTCATACAACATTTGCTGGATGATACTTAAAATTAAAAGAAAAAACACCTAAATCTGGGATAAAGCAATATTACTTTGGCACAGGTGATGAGAGACAGCTTTTTCACAGAATTAAGGCAGGCCATATGGCCCACTCTCCACTAAACTCCGTTGTCGCTCCCGGAGCCACAACCCAGAATCAGATGCCTAAGGACGTTTCCTCAGGGTAATACTACATGCTGCATGTAGATATTTGAAGTCTAGAGTATGTGTATGCAGCCCTGATCTGGATTGGGACCACTATCTTGAGAGGTAAACCTACTAGATCAGTTGGAAGAGTTACCTTTCTCCAACCTGCTTTTATCTAAAAATCACCACCCTTGGATTTTAACAAGAACGACAAGCAAACTACATTTTACATCTTTTTTTTTTAAAAAAACCCTGAATTTGTAGATACAAACCATGTAGGTTTAACCCTCCCTCAACTATGCACATTTCTATTCTGAATCAGTACCATGGATGTGTACTTTGGAGTAAGGGAGGGGAAGAAGAATCTTAAGTTGCATGATTCATATTTGATCTATCATGTTGTTTGAACTTTACAATGCCTAATGACAGGGCCAGCCCCAACAACCAGTTATTATTTTATTTTATTTTATTTATATATTGCCCCATTCCTGCAAAAGCACTATTCTGGGTGGTTTAACTGTGGATTAAAACAAAATACAGAAAATTAAACAAACAATTACAATCACTAACAGTATAAAAAACCCAACGGCACCAGAGCAATTTACAAAAGCAGCAGGACCAGAGATAAGCAAAATATCAGCCCAGATCAGTATGAAAGGCCTCCCTAGAAAAGGTCTTAAATTTTCATCTGAATGACAAATGGGAGGGAACCAGGCGTAGCTCCTCTGGAAGCTGATTCATAAAGTTGGAGCCACTTTGGAGAAAGCCCTGTCTTTAGCTGAAGACTTTGGGATCTCCCTAGGGTTGGCCACCCAAAGGAGCCTGGTCTGGGGGGATCTGGTGGATTGGGCAGTTGACATTGTGTAGCTTTGCCTCCGCCTTGGAAAATGTCTTGTGGGTGCCTATACATTTTCCTCTCTACCTTTGCAAAGGCAGAGAGGAAAATGACAATGAAGAGAGCTGAATCCCAGGCTTGAAATTGCTCTTCTGATCAATTATTGACATATTGTTCTTAAGCAATTATAAGCTTTCATATATATATATATATTCACACAATTTTTAAAAAAGCAATTAGCAGACTTTTTCCTGGAATTTACAGATCAGTATTGTTGGCACCTAGCTAGAAATCAATCAATTCTGGCATCAAAATAGAAATACAGAGATAGATTTTAACTACAAAACAGTATGTTCTAATCTAAGCTATAATTTTTTTTTTCTAGGTAGTAATAGCAGGAATATAGTGTACATTTAAATTAAACTGGTTCCTTGGATAATAACAAAATAATTAAAGAAGTCACCAAGGAAAAGCAGCCAATTTATTTGAATCATGTTCATAAAATCTACAACAAGGGCCTGAAGGTATACAATAACATTGTTAGAATTGAAAACTGAATTATTTTTGAAGAAAAATCATTGGTCTGGTTATTAATTGTTTTCCCTGCTATGAGAATAACGAATGCCATGGTTTGTTCCTAGTATTTGTTAGTTTTTAAACAAGTTTTGGAAAAAAACCCATTATTTTTACACGTTATTCTTCATTTGTTTTTAATCCTAAAAGCAAAATTTGAATCCTATAGCTCAAAAGAGTTAGTTCAAAGAACCGCATGTTCTAAGGCTGACTTTTGGAGAAAACTAGAGAAAAGGATCTGGCCTCACCCACCATGTCTTTATTGACATTTCCCATTTTTCAATAGCAGAGCTTGGAAAAAATGATTTTTTTAAGAATACCCTCCCAGAATCCCCTAGCCACCATGGACATTAATCATGATTGCTCAGGAATTGTGGGATATGTAGTCTAAAAAGTAATTTTTTCAAACTTTGTTGAGGAGGGCATTGTAAAACAAAACAAAACAAAAAGCTGGCCCACTCGGATGATGAATTCTAATTAATATCTGAAAGTTATCTATGCACATCTCAATTATGTTTTTGGTTCCTGCTGTCTTTTATAGATTATCTGGGCAAAACAATGCTGTAACACCTGAAAACACAAGTATTGAATTTTCTTTGCTGGTGACCCCACAAAGCCCTTCAGTGGGCTAAATTATGATTCTCATAGCATGGCTATGGAAGGACTGGATAGCTCAGTGATTTAGGTATCTGGCTGTGGAGCCAGAGGTTGGGAGTTCAGTTCCCCACTGTGCCTCCTTGACAGGGGCTGGACTCAATGATCCATAAAGTCCCTTCCAGCTCTGCCATTCTAAGAAGTGTGGGAGTTGTAGCCTTTTCAGTGGTGGCACCCCATCTGTGAAATGCCCTCCCTAGATATGCTCACTTAGTGCCTACACACATCTTTTTGGCAGAAAGACCTTACTATATTCCCACCCATTTCGAGGTGGAGCTTTGTTTTGGTGCAGCCAGCAGCTTCTGGGAACAGCTACCGGGAAAAGCTGGAACCGCCCAGTCTGGGGGTCCCTCTAGAAAATGGGGGATCAAAGAGGAGACCAGGAGAGGTCTCTCTAAGGCAGTTGGTGAGCTGCAGAAGGTAGAAGATTGGCAGCAACTCGATTTTTCTTCCCTCTGAAAATTCACACAAGCACAGATCGGAGACAGCAAGCCATATTGGCAGATCAGCTGGGAGAAACTCCACTGCTGAGGAAAGGAGAACAAGAAGCACGGCTGAAAATATACAATAACAAAGAAAGTGGAAGCCTTTGATTTATGAAAAACCTCATTAAGATGAAAAAGAAATGAGAGTGAAAATATTTGACTGAAAGAAGATAATAGCAGCAAATCTGGCTTGCCAACCTGCTCCTTCAAAACGAAGCAAAACTTGACTTTTAAACAGCAGGATGGTTCAAGGTCAAACTGAGAGAACAGTGAGACGGAAAAATCTTGTGTTTCTGGAAAAACTCCCAGAGAAAATAATACTGGACAGGCTTTGTGTAGCCTGCATAATTAACTTGTAAACCGCCCAGAGAGTGCTTGAAGTGCTATGGGGCGGTATATAAGCAGCAGGCTTTGCTTTTTGCTTTGCTTTAAGGGACTAAAATTTGGTGAATGCTGTTTAGCCTGGATCTTTTTCCCTAGATTGCATGGGACTCTGATAGCAAAATTGTGCTGGGTCTTTGGAGAAGGAGAAATAAGCTTTTGGAAGTAAGAAAAACAGACTGTGAATCACCAGTGAGACGATCCTAACTGAACAGACTGAGGAGTTTGATGAATGGCACCTTGATAACAGAACCTTGCTGGGTGTTTGAAGGAAGAATAAACTTTTGGAAGTAAAAAAAACGGTCTGGAAATCATCACCGAGACAAATGCAACTGAATAGGCTGAGGAGCTAGCAAAACCAGGACCGGAGTCTGACAGATTATAACAATATCTATTGGAGAGACTGACTTCGCGTGTCTGCTGTTTATTCTGGACTTTTTCTTGGCTGTGTGAGGTTCTGATAATACTGCCACAGTTGTAATTTAAATTATTGGGCTAAAAGTTAATCTATATGCAGTGGTGCCTCGCAAGACGGGTGATCTGTTTAACAACGAATCCGCATTAAGATGAGGTTTTTGCGATTGCAAAAGCGATCGCAAAATGATGTTTTGAATGGGTGAATTTCACTGCGCGATGATTGGTTCCCTGTTTCGGGAACCAATTTTTGCTTCCTGACGATCAAAGCAGCTGATCGTCGGGTTGTCAAAATGGCCGCCGGGTGCTCAAAATGGCTCCCCGCACTGTTTAGGAGCCATTTTTCGCTGCACAGGCACCCGAAAATGGCTGCCCCTATGGAGGATCTTCGCTGGACGGTGAGTTCTTAGCCGATTGGAAAGCATTAACCAGGTTTTAATGCGTTTCAATGGCTTTTTAATTTTTGCTTTACGACGTTTTTGTTCTACAGCGATTTCGCTGGAGCGAATTAACGTCATAATGTGAGGCACCACTGTGCCTCACATTCCCCTTACCTCGGTAAGGGGAAAAGGAAGCATCCAGGGGAGGTTGATGATGATGGGTTTGGTTTGTTGATAAAATAGTGGAAACTAAAGAGCATTGTTTATACAGATCATACTCATTGGAAAGATGGAAATGGCCCCTGAAAAACTTAGATATCGGCTGCAAATGATAATAATAACAGGATTTCAGCAGGTAAATGAGCATCTCAGCCAGATAGAAGATTTGATGGAAGAGAAACAATCAGATGTTAAACAACAGTTAAAGGAACCTGTATTAATTCCAGAACTGTGTTTATTGAAGGTGATGCCAGGGAATATAGGTGGGATTAAGTGTTACCCAGTAAGCTATTTAGGTACAACAGAAAATGTGAGGTTAAAATCGGATTGCTGTCCTGGATTTGTCCTTCTCTTCCAAAAAAAAAAAAAAAAAGAAAAAAGAAAAAAAAAGGAAGAAAACAGAGCCACAGAAACAAAAGAAGCATATTGAGAAAATATGGGAAGTGATTGAAATGTATACTTTTCCAGGTGTGCTGAATGTCCATGGCAAAAGGAAATTGAAAGAGGGGGTGTATTCTACAATTGGTATTGGTTTCCTGATAGTGTTGGAATAACTTAGATTCAAACCAAAACATAATTGTAAGTTGAAAGCTAGAGAGTAATCAAACAGTTAAAAAAGAAGAAGTAGAAAGTTAACTTTTTATTGAAAAATGAATTTACTGAATGCTTATATACTTAATATGAATAGATTTGGTGATTGTATATTCTGTGTTCTCCTATCCTCAAAACCCTTTTTCCATCACTTCCACTTCCCTTCACCCTTTGTATTCCCTACTTTATCCCTAGTAGTTTAAAAATAATTAATATAGATATATATATATTCCCACCCATTTCAAGAACTGTTTTAATGCCTTTACAACTTTGCACTGCTTATTCTGGATCTTAATATGGTTTTATATGTGTAGTTCTTATTATCTAAATTTTTAAAGGCTGTTTCTATTACCTAAGCCACTCTGGTAATTAGGTGGTTCAAGGGGTATTACTCAAGCACATGGTTGCCATTAGTGGTCTGCTACACCACCGGTGCCAGTGTTGGTGGTGAAGTACCTTCTGCATATACCTGTGACCATGTAGTCTGCAACTATCCATATGACAAATTGGTTTGGAAATATGGTATATCTGGGATAACCAGTCTCGGAAAATAATTAACTCTGTAAATGTTTTATATTAATTCCACATCAAAATATTGACGTGTGAGTTTTACATCAGGCTTTTCTTTGGCAGAAATATTTCATGTTTCTAATGTCTTAATGACTTTTCCAGAGGAGTGACTTACTAGCTTAAAATAGATATCACTTTTTTGGGGGGAGGGGGAGGGATACTGTTTTCAGCCCAGAGTGGGAGGTAGGGTGGGGAGCTGGAATCCACGTTATGCAAAAGTTAAGTAAAACAGCTGAAATAACTTACATAAATCACTACACACAGTCTAGTGGAAAAAGCAACAGATAATAGAAAGTTAGAACACATTGGACTGAAGTGTAACCGGTTTCATGAAATATATATTCCCCTCTTTCAGGGGATATTAATACTAAACACTTGACCAGTACTTTACCTGACATTATCATGTTGAGGCAAAAATACACATGTTGATACCCATATTTATATTGGAGAGAGGCAAATTCCTTCAGGGTGTTTGTGTATTGATCCAGGGGTGGGGAGGATGCAAAAAAACAAACAAACAAAAAACCCAGTTCGTTTCCTTAAGTAATCTAAATGTGGCACTGGTAAATCACAGATTAGGACCCACCACCAAAGCCTCTCCTGCCATCAACTGTGCTGTTACTGTCTCTGACTGGTACTAATTTACGGCTCTTAACAGAAAAGATGTCACAGTATATATCTTTCCAGTCCACATTTTCACAATAGAGATTGGTAGAAACATCCTTGAACACCAATTTATGCTGGAGGGATGTGGAACATAGCATGATAGTCTGTGTCTCATAGGCTGCCATCCTGCAGTGCTAGACTCTCCTCTTGCTGGGCTTCCTCTCTTTGTCATCCTTCCCATTTTAAAAAAAAAGTGGTTTGTGAGTTCTCACTGGGAATGTGACAGGTCCAGATAACTTTGGTGACCAACAAGGGATGCATTTACCCATTCCTCCTCTGAACTCTCCAAATGTCTTTGTGCCCTTGGCCTTGAAAGAAATCAGAAATGCAAATTACACAATCAAGGGACAGGTGGCTTGTCAATGGAGAAGAGGATTCCCCTCACCCTGAAATCGAAAGATGAAGCACCCCTCTGCTCAGACTCTAAGCCAGGCTCTGAACAAATTCTCTGTACCTAAAAAAATAAATAAATCACAGAATCATAGAATGATGGGTTAGGAAGGGGCCCATAAGGCCATCGAGTCCAACCCCTTGCTTAGTGCAGGAATCCACAAGGATATCTGACAGATGGCTGTCCAACTTACTCTTGGATTATGTATGTATGTATGTATGTATGTATGTATGTATGTATGTATGTATGTATGTATGTATGTATGTATGTATGTATGTATGTATGTATGTACTTGTTTGTTTGTTTAATTTAATTTATACCCCGCCCATTTAGACCGAAGTCTACTCTGGGTGGCTAACAATATAAAATAAAATAAAAATAATATAATATAATAAAAAAACAACAATAGTAATATAGTTCAAGATGGGAGAAAATATTCAATATTCTCTATGGAGTTCATATAATATAATATTAATATAATATTATAATTTATTGTCATTGTAAGTATATACACAGTATACCATACAACGAAATTCACAGACACCCAGAGACCAGACACATGCACACACATAACATTCTCCAAACACTCCCCACCCACTAGAAGTCCCCCACTAAAAATACAAACATGTACACCTCAGGCCATGTAACACAGTCCAACTAATTATTCACTACTGGTGGTCTTTAAGCTCATTATTAATTGCAATTATAGCTCTAGGATAAAAACTATTTAGAAAACGTGTGGTCCGAGTCTTAATTGTTCTATATCTTCTGCCAGACGGTAACAGTTCAAAAAAGTTATAAGCAGGATGGGAAGAGTCTCTCAGGATGCTGTGTGACTTCCTCAGACAGCGGGATGTGAAGATGTCATCCAGGGTTGGTAGCTGGAGCCCGATGATATTCTGGGCAATTTTAATGGTTCTCTGTAGAGCTTTTTTGTCCGCTACAGAGCTACTCCCAAACCATGCCAGAATGCCATAAGTTAGGACACTCTCAATGGTGCTACGGTAGTAGGACAGAAGTAAATGCTGTGATAAATTTAACTTCCCGAGCATTCTCAGGAAATACAGCCTCTTCTGTGCCTTCTTTATTAGCATGTTGGCATTTATAGTCCATGAGAGGTCCTCTGAGATGTAAGTACCCAGAAATTTAAAACTACCAACTCTCTCCACTTCCTCACCGTTTATGTACAGTGGTAAATGTACATTTCTCTTCCTCCTAAAATCAATTATGAGTTCTTTAGTTTTTTTGATGTTAAGTGTGAGATGATTTTCTTTACACCATAGTATCAATCTTTGTACTTCCTTTCTATAAGCAGACTCATTGTTCTTATTTATGAGTCCCACCACTGTCGTATCATCCGCAAATTTAATAATTGCATTGGTGTTATATAGTGGGGTGCAATCATGTGTGTACAGGGAATAGAGGAAGGGACTCAGCACGCAGCCCTGGGGAGCTCCTGTACTTAGTACCAGGGTAGAAGAATGGTGGGATCCCATCCTTACTGACTGTGGCCTATCTGTCAGAAAATCCTTTATCCACATGCAGATCTCCTGAGGTAATCCCAGGTTGATCATTTTTAAAAACAACCTATTTGGTAGAATGGTGTTAAAAGCAGAGCTATAATCCACAAACAACAGCCTCGCATAAATTCCCTGTTGTTCTAAGTGGCTCAATACAGTATGGAGTACGATGGACACAGCATCATCAGTAGATCTATTTCTCCTGTATGCAAATTGCCATGGATCCAAAGAAGGTGGAAGACTAGCCTTAATGTAATCCAGCACCAATCTCTCAAAACATTTCATAATAACAGATGTTAAAGCTACTGGTCTATAATCATTGGGAGATACCACAGCTGACTGCTTCGGGACTGGCACTATAATAGATGTCTTCAGGCAAGTGGGGACAGAACACTGCAACAAGGATAGATTGAAAATATCCGTAAAAACTCCAGCTAATTCTGCAGCACAGCCCCTAACAACTCGTCCCATGATTCCATCTGGTCCAGCTGCCTTTCGAATATTAATATTCTGGAAAGCGCGTCTCACATCTGAAATCTGCAGTACTAGTGGTTGTCTGTCGATGGTAGATTCTAGTGATGTATTATGGACAGTAGGTGCTGGAATAATGGTTGTTCCTGTTTCCACCTCAAAACGGCTGAAAAATTGATTTAACTGCTCAGCCAAAAAATCACTGCTGCTACACAGACTGTTTTTGTTACTCTGACCAGTGATTTGTCGTAGGCCGTGCCACACTCGGCGAGTGTCAGAACTTTCAAGGTGTTGTTCAATTCTCTGGCTGTACATAGCTTTGGCATCCCTAATGCCCCTTTTCAGTTTAGCTCTGGCCTCTCTATACTGTAGTTCATCACCAGAATGAAAAGCAGCATTTCTGGCTTTTAATAAAAGGCGCACTTCTCTATTTAGCCAAGGCTTGTTGTTAGAAAACACTCGTACTTGTCTTGTTGTAGCAATAACATCGATGCAGCTTTTGATATAAAACAGTACTGTCGAGGCATAAGTATCAACATTGTCCTCCTCAAACAGTGTCCAATCAGTGCTCCTAAAGCAATCTTGAAGTTGCTCAGTTGCATCCACTGGCCACACTTGTATTTCTCTAATTGATGGTCTGATTCTTTTAACAAGGGGTCTGTACGATGGAATCAAAAAAAGAGATATATGATCTGACTGTCCCAAGCTAGGCAATGGCTTCGTCTTATATCCATGCATGATGTTACAATATACCTGATCCAAGGTATTTTCCCCTCTAGTGGGACAGTCCACATACTGATAAAAGTTAGGGAGGACGGTCTTTAAATTGGCTTGATTGAAATCACCTGCTACCACCAGCACTCCATCTGGGTAGGCCTGCTGCTGTTTGCTGATAGCAGATAGAGAGGTTTAGAGAGCTCTGCTCCTTTTAAATTTAGGCAGGAGCAATGATGATGCTGTGAACAACCGTAGTACTAACCCAGAGAAGAAATCTTGATCATGTGACACAACAGGACAAGTGCAAAAGGTCCAAAGGTTTGACTTAATGCCTTTTGGATGATTACCTAAAATGAATTCCCAGACATATCTAGATGCTGCCAAATATCTTTGCAAGAGGACTAACTTTTTATCTTCCAGTACTCTGAAGAATACAATGGTTGACCTCTCACAATACTGCCATTGATGTGTGCTCTCACTGCCAAAGGCAAAAGACCCGCTCACTGCATTTTATGTAATGCTAGCATATTTCATTATGCATTCTTTCTTTTCCCATTCCAGATTGATTGGTAGTGGCTGTATTATCTTGGAAACTTAGTATCTTTCTGAAAAGATTTTTTAAGTTTTATTGCAAAGAAATTGCAGAGAAAGAACAAAATAATTGAGAAGACTAAGCCATTTAATTTTCTACTGTTAAATAGTTTTTTTTAAAAAAAGAAATGGTGAACAGCAAGAGTTTGGATACATAATTTATTTCCACTTTAGCAAGCTAGAGCATGGAAAGTCCATAATGATTATTATTTTTTTCCTGTTGAAAAGATTCAAACCCAATTAAAGCTCCTTTAGCTAGTAAGAACACACTGAGGGAAAATTGAAAACAGAGACTCAGATTCAAGAAAGTCAATGACAGCTGCTCTGTGATATGTGCCATCAAGTTGGAACCAACTTAAAACATCCCTTATAGAATTTTCAAGGTAAATGAGATATTTAAGGAGTGGTTTTACCAGTTCCATCCTCCAAGTGGCTCAGCAGGGATTTGTAGCTAGATGGACTAGATTTGCTGAGCCCTAGTCCATCATTCTATCCACTACACCAGTGGTCCCCAGCCTTGGGCCTCCAGATGTTCTTAGACTTCAACTCCCAGAAATCCTGGCCAGCAGAGGTGGTGGTGAAGGCTTCTGGGAGTTGTAGTCCAAGAACACCTGCAGGCCCAAGGTTGGGGACCACTGCACTACACCACACCGGGTGTTCTGTGATAGTGAATTGTAAAACATCAGAATGATGATAGACATAGTGAAATACACAATCATTTTTTTCCTTGCTGGGATCCTCTTAGTTACCTTTCACAAAGCACGTCTGAAACAAAACGGGCTCAGTGGCAAAGCATATGCTTTACATGAAGATGATCCCAGTTCAATCCTAGGTATCTGTAGTTCACATAGAAATCAGGCAGCAGTAGATGGAGACCCTGGAGAGTCACTGTCGGAGTAAATTTTATCAGAGGAAATGGATAAGTGTAAGGTAGTTTCTTGTAACTCCTGTGTGTTTCTGTAATATCAAAGGGGAAGTTTTGTATTTCTTTTTAAATGTTGCTAACCGAAACAGTACATCAGGGATGCTTTAAAAAGGCTTTTTAAAAATGCAGACGTTTTAAAGCATTGCTGGTGTGTTAGCAGCAGTTAAAAAGAAATGCAAAATTTCCTTTCCCTTCCCTTCCAAGAGAGGGGGAGTTGAATTGTGGATAGAGAAGCACAACATCCAACATTCATAAACCAGAGTTGTTTCTTTTTTTTATTTTTTTATTTAGAATTGAATTCATATAAATAGTCCATCAAAACACTAAACAAATCCCTCTTCTAAAACCAGTATCCATTGTCTGTATTATTTTGCAAATAATGACCACTTGCATCCCCTAGGCAAGGCAGCCTCTGGAGTGCGTGGGGATGTGAGGGGCAGCAGTAGTTCACATTGGAGAAAAAGCAGCAGGAGGGATTGAATACTACGGACAGGGAAACAACAAAGGAAGAGGCTTGGCAGGTGTCAGGACACTAGCTGAAGTCCCTGGAAATTGCTATGCTTCTCAATGTCTCCAGTCAGTGAAAAACAAAATCTTAGCATGAATAGCACTGGAAAAGAAAATTGTCTGATATGTATTCACGAAGGAGCTTTAAAGCCTGGGTACTCATTTTCAGCAATTCCTGGCCGGTGCCGGTATATTATGGCTCTGTGAAAATGTATTCATATGTGTGTTGCTCCAAATGACACAGTGGGCCAAAGTGCCTGCATCCACTGGCTCTCCCCCCCCCACGTCCTATCCCTTGCTTTTGAGCATAAAGATGTTGGCCCCATCATGCCATCTGAAGAAAGATAGGGAGTGTCACACCAGAATCATGACTTATGAGAAGAGATGGGGACGAATATAAAAATGGATTTGTTTTTCCGATGAATATAGCTGATTGGTTAAATATTTGTTGAACGATATTTGTGGGTTCCAGAGACTTCCACGATTACAAAAGGATAAATATTTACCCATTTTTATTAGTCCTTCGTATTAAAAAAAAAAAACATTCTGCCTACCGGCCCCTGATCAGGAATTGAAGGAAAGTGTCTGAGGAAACTTCCCTGCAAATTTGGTGTCTCTAGGTTGTTGGGGGCCAGTGTTATAGCCGTTTAAAGTGCAGATGAATGATGGATCAATCCGTTGATTTGTCAAAGAATATTCGTATTCGTTGATCCGTTAACCTTGACAAATGGATCAAAACGAATTTTTTATTTGTCCCCATCTCTAGAGTGGTCTTATAGGCCAGATGGGTGGGGTATAAATAAATAAATAAATAGATAGGGTTTTGGCTGGGAAGGACGCGAAAGGTAGGCTTTTTGTGGAGAAGTCTGTTTTTTCCTGTCTCTTTGTTCTGGCTCATCACATGGTCTAGTGGGAGGGCCTAGTAGTTTGAATCCTGATTTTACTGGAGCCTGTGTCCATTTTCCTTAAGGGTTTTGGCTGGGAAGGACGCGAAAGGTAGGCTTTTTGTGGAGAAGTCTGTTTTTTCCTGTCTCTTTGTTCTGGCTCATCACATGGTCTAGTGGGAGGGCCTAGTAGTTTGAATCCTGATTTTACTGGAGCCTGTGTCCATTTTCCTTAAGGGTTTTGGCTGGGAAGGACGCGATAGATAGATAGATAGATAGATAGATAGATAGATAGATAGATAGATAGATAGATAGATAGATAGATAGATAGATAGATAGATAGATAGATAGATAGATAGATAGATAGATAAATAAATAAATAAATAAATAAATAAATAAATAAATCCATCTCTACTTATGAGCCTTCTTGTTCCATGTATGCCAGCAGCAATGGTCCAAGCCTCAGGGGAGAAAACTACCCTCAGCCTTTGCCTGTCTCATTTCTGTGACAAAAGTCTGTCCCCTGTCTCAGATATGAATGGGGGAAAGACCAACAGCAAAGGCATGTCATAGATTGAAGGATGAAAGCAGGATAGAGGGGATCTTGACCAGGGCAGAGCTTAGCATTTTAAAAATATTTTTATTTTTCTCTCGCTTTTCTCAGCTGCCAGGAGAAAGACCCCAGGAACTTCCTAAAGCAGGGAGGGAGTGAAGGACTGTACAAGGGCGATGGACAGCGCTCTCTTTTATTCTTTCTTAAAAAGGCAGGGTAGGGACCCTGCTTTTCACCATGCTGCTTCCGTCCATTGTCTCTCTCCCCATCCTTTCTGTTCTCTGGATCTAAAATTAGTGGTGCTGGGATCAGAAGATTTGGGGCATGATCAGATAGGCAAGTGTCTTCTAATCGTGATACATTTTGGATGCCTGTGGCATGGTCCAGTGTGTCATTTCCAGGTGACCAGAAAAAACAGCCTGATCCTGATCTTCCCAAGCTGGACCTTTTGTGGTCCAGTAGCAAGGCTACTATTTTTGGGTGCCGGCCTGGAGCAATTCCTCCATAGACAGAAGGGTTGCTTTAAGGGAGATCACTTCCAGTATGATCAGACACAACTCTCACTCATCATCTGATCACACACTTTAATGATTTAATTGATGTCTTTGCAGCAGGAAAGGCAAAATATTTTCATTTCTAGGGTAAAGAGCATCTCTTTTTCTTCACCTTTCTCTACTCCTAATCGTGAGACATGAATACTGGATTTAACACATGAGTGGGCTGATCCGACTATTAATGCTTCCTTGTTTCACTCTGTCGTCAACTCAGAAATGCACAAATACCAGATTCAGTTTGTTTTTAACTATTTATTCACAGACAGAGCACATCCTGATGGGAAAGAGCTTCAGCTCTGTGGCTACTATTCAGTGCTTTTTACCTCTTGATTCACCATGCCTTCTCCATATGTTTAACAGCATGCTGAATGTGGCAGCCAACCAAACATGCTTGGATAAGCCTTGGGATAAGAGAGCTTGAAACTGAAGAAGGCACATAGACTCTTAACATCAGCACAACAGGTCTACACCCACAAGGTAATATCATTCTGGCTTTAATTTGACCCCAACTGGCTAAACCTGATGAGTTTACTAAATTGTCACCCCAATTCTCAGATGCAGGACTCAAGATGTTCTGTGTTACCTTCCCACTGCCCTGGCCAAGCAGAAACGTGTCCATTTCAAAGAAAGGCCAAATGGGGAGGGGTGTGTGTGTGTGTATGTGCACAGGTCCTGTGCTTCTTTGTTTGGAAAACTGGGCTGTTACACTCAATCTACAGCTGCCTTAGCTGTAACCAGAAAAGAGCAATCATATTACTTCCTGACTTACATCTAAGAGAGAAGTGCCTGGTGAATTCCATCTTACCATGAACCTTTTGACTTTAAGTTCTTGATGAAGTGTTGTTTTGATCCATGAAAGCTTATGTATTGTAAGATTATTTTTTCAGTGGTCTATAAAGGTATCACCTATTTTTGTACAGTATTTGTATTCTTTGACAGGGAAACTGATTCCTTCACACTTTCCCTCTTTTATTCTCCCACCTAAAACTATACATCTCTAAGATCATTGATTTTCCAGGTTCACACTGAAAGAGGATGACAATCTTTTAACAATTAGAAAGGAAAATTTGAGCATGCTAATCTTCTTCCTTGTTTCTTTAACCATACCAATAAGCAAGTTGCATCTTTAAAATTGTACTTTAAAAAAGCTCCCCTATTTCACAGATTACAGTCCTCTACATCGACTTCAAAATCCCATTGACATGAAGGGGATTTCAACAATACTGTATCATTGTCTGCAGAATGGAAACCTTCGTAATATTAGAGGAACTGCTGGTTTAGATAAATGTTGAGAGTTCAATTCCCCACTGTGCCTTCTTCACAGGGGCTGGACTCAATGATCCATAGGGTCCCTTCCAGCTCTGCAGTTCTGAGATTATGATGATGATTGATTATTATTATCATCATCATCACCATCACCACCACCATCATCATCATCATTATTCTTGCACCTGACATATACTTTATTTTTAAAGAAATGGATCCTTTTCTTGACAGGAACCTATTGAATCTATGATAGTTAGAAATTTAACATTTCACCCAACATTTCTTGGTGGCACGCTGGTAAATCCTTGCTTCATGCAACCAACTTTTATTTGAGCCAACCTGTTCCTTTTATTACAGATTTAGTCTTCAATATTAAAATATTTCTTTAAATGCCATATAAGTAACACCGTTGCTGGGCATGCTTCATGTTTCATAGACTCAATCACATAAAAGGTCATTAAATTTACAGGCTGTGCTTGCTTCCACATGTCAAACAAAAGGTGTCGTAGGGCTGATTTAATGACACGTGAAATTGGTAAACACAGGGCAAGATGGTGGCTGCCTAGGAGGACATGAAATTTTTCTGTAGTGATGGCAACAGCCTTCTTCCTCCCCCGACAATGCTCTGGTCGAAGAGGTCGAATAACTAAATGGGCCCAGAAACCACTCTGCTAGAGTTCTGGACATTTTTAGTCCAGAATGGAATAGCTGGACATATCATTAGCATGTTTCTTATTGTTGTGTAAATGTTCAAAGTCATAGGCAGACATGAAATTGGTCAGAGGATGCTTTTGTGCATAAAGCCAGGGAGAACTTGTAAAAGTCACATTTTTTACTATATCATCATCATCATCATCATCATCTTAGAACTGCAGAGATGGAAGGGACCCTATGGATCACTGAGTCTAGCACATGTCAAGGAGGCACAGTGAGGAATCAAAGTCCTAATCTCTGGCTCTGCACCCAGGAACCTGAACCACTGAGCTATCCAGCAGTTAACAACAGCAACAACAGCAACAGCAACAGCAACAGCAACAGCAACAGCAACAGCAACAGCATGCTGTTAAGTCGATTCAATTCCAACTTATGACGACTCTTTCCAGGGTTTTCCAGGTGGAGCGTACTCAGAAGTGGTTTACCATTCCCTTCTTCTGGAGGTGCCTTGGGTCTGTGCAGCTTGCCCAAGGCCACACAGCCTGGCTGTACTACCAAAAGTGGGAAATTGAACTTCCAACCTCTGTCTCCACAGCCAGATACCTAATCCATTCAGCTGCACACGCAACGTTTTAGGACTATAATTCTCAGAATTTCCCCAGCCAGCATGGCAAGGTTGATTTTCAAAAAGTAACATTTCCAAGCTTTCGTTCAGAGCCACATTTATTTGGAATGGTCTATGCAAGTGTTGTAGTAATATTACCCATTTTATTCCACTCAACACATGGTGGATTGTTCCCACTGCATTCTAGGCTAGGAAACCCAGGGTGTAATCAGATGGACATTTACCACTGTTTGGTACGCTGCAGGGATTGCTGTTTTCCAGTGATCACACTATGTTATTGCTGGAGCAAACCAAATTATCCCAGGTTGTTATTACCCACACCATATTGGCATCTGTTAGAGGCTTCTACTTTTGTTTTGGTGTGGATAGGTTATCTCTATATTGGTTCATTTGAGCACATGGGATCACTGGAAATGAAACAAAAGCAAGCCTTCTGCCTGTCAAGGCTCCTTCAGGTGCGTATTTCCAATATTATGAAGTGGCTTAAGAAGAGCGGCACTTCAGGATATTGGCAGATTAAATACTTCTTCTGCTCCTTTGTGGAAGCAGCAGAAGAGGAAGTAAAAAAAACACACCACAGACTGTATTAGGGAAGCACAGATGCACTGCATCACTTATTTTAAAAACTAATAATGATCTTTGCCTGGTCTTAAAAAGGCCACTTGAGAAATTGCCCACAGGGACATCTCCAAGCCAGTACTTGGTGGTGGATTCTCTCCTTAAGCCACTTCAAAATACCAGAAATTCCCACCAAATAGGATCACTTGAGCTTTGATGTGCACCGCTACCTAAACCAAGGTTATTTAGCCTATACCAGCCCACTCTGAAAGAGCCTGTGTAGACAAGCCCACAGTTTGAGGTTGTGGACTACAAAACCTTATTACTGAACCAGTGGCCACAATTATTATTATTATTATTATTATTATTATTATTATTATTATTATTATTATTATTATTATTATTATTATTATTATTATTATTATTATTATTGTTGTTATTGTTGTTGTTGTTGTTGTTGTTGTTGTTGTTGTTGTTGTTGTTGTTATTGTTATTGTTATTATTATTGTTGTTGTTGTTGTTGTTAATAATTATTATTATTATAACCAAGAAAGCTCCACCCAACAAGCAACTTTTTTCTAAATCAGATCCTTTGGAGAAATTCTCTTTTAGATGAGCTAAAAATGTTTCTTTCATAGATCTCTCTGAAAATTGTATGTCTGGGAAATTTTTTGGCTTGCCTTTAGTAATGGTTCGATGGGATTCTTTTGCCTAGATCACAGAAGGGGTCAACCAGAAACTTTTTGCTATTTGTGGTAGAGGAGCAAAATAGCCACTTTCCCTTTCCTCTCCAAAATCACATCCAAGTTATTTTGTACCTTAGTCAGAAAATCCCATATGCACCTCTAACTCTCTGGCAGTAAAAATACAACAATAATGAAATGAATACAGTTTGTAGGCTTGTCAGGTAGCATCTGTTACCTGAGACAGTTCCTCCACTCCGCCCTATCTACACGACATGTAATAGAAAAACTGCAGAAGCATTTCCAGAGAGCGGGGAGATGACCAATCCAGGAGGTTAATAAAATTATAAATGATGAGGGGTAAGAAATAGATGGTGATTATAGTCTATACTAAAACAAGTCAAAATTGTAAAATAGTAACTGCAAAAAGATAAATAAGATTCACTTTGTGATAAAGGAGATTTTGAGGTACATGAGGGAATCCCTCACCTTCGAAGTTAAGCCAAAAATACGTAATAAAGGAACAATATTTAATTGATGGGTTATCCTGTATAACTTCCATTCTAAAGAAGAGCCAGCTATTTAATTTCAACAGAGCTTCCTTTTCCTGGAAAGAGAAAAGAATGTCACTCAACCTTTGCTTGCTTGCCTTCAGTGAATTATAATTATAGACAGACCTGCTGACTTACATGATATAACTCAGAAAAATAAGAGGAATTACATATATCAAAATATGCCTTTATTCTTTATGCACTGCTCTGTGTGAGATGGCAGCAGAATCATTATTCTGTGTCAGCCTTTGTTGGCAATCCTGTTTTGAGTTCTGCTAATGGAAAACTATCACACTGATTTGCTTCAGTTTAACCTAATCTTCTTGTCACACTACAGGTATTTTCCATTATGCATAGCATATCTATAGTGATAGGTAAACGATTTTGATGAATTCTGACGCAATCTTTAAACAGTGGCTCAGAAGCATTCTTTGAGAAGTGACAACAGCAGGATCAGGAAAAAATGGCATCTGTCAGATGTCTAGGGTAATTTGGCCATTTTACTTAATCTTTCTGTGTGTGTGTGTGTGTGTGTGTGTGTGTGTGTGTGTGTGTGTGTGTGTGTGAGAGAGAGAGAGAGAGAGAGAGAGAGAGAGAGAGAGACTGGTTGTGGAAGGAACTGTTTTTATGTTTCAAGTATACAATTTAGAGAGAAGAGAAGAACATAAGATCCATGCTGGATCAGACCAAAAGTTTATCTAAGCAAACATTTTCTTTGTATAATGGCTAATCAGATGTCTACGACAAGCACACAGGCAGGATATGGGCACAGCAGCACTTTCCTCTTGGGTTTCCCCAGGAATTGACATTGTCAAGCACACTGCCTTCAATTATTATGTACCCTCAAGTTGGAACTGGCTTATAGAAACCCTAGTAGGGCTTTCAAAGTAAGTGAGATATTTCAGAAGTGGTTGTCCCAGTTCTTCTCCCCCAGTGAGTTTCCATAGCCAAGTGGGGATTTGAACCCAGGCCTCCTGAGTCCTAGTCCGTCACTTTATTCACATTGGATATCATTCTGCCTTCAGTACTGGAGATAACATAGAAGCATCATTAGTAGCCAACATTACTCTTATCCTCCACGAATGTGTAGAGGATGTGTAGAGGATAAGTGAGAGATACAACATATTGCACAGAAGATAAGAAACTTTTAAATGTGGACTGGACTGCACCACATTTCCCAGTGTGGACAGCCCCAGTGGGGCAGAGAAGTAATCAAGATGGGGCACCAATTTATTAACAATTTGTTAGAATTTGCTGTCCTTGGACACACACCCCAAAGCCATCTACAAGCAAATTATAGAATGCAGCCGTTCCAGGAATAATATGCCATCCTCTCCTTGCCATGTCTGGATGCAAAGCAGCTGTTCTGTCGGAGAGTTAAGGAATAAACAAAGGTCAGTGAGGTCGACATGAGCCCTTTCTAGGCCTTGTTGACAAAAGTTTCCAGAAGGTTTCTGCTGCCATTCTCCTTCTGTTTTGGGACCTCTCTCTTTTCCTATGGCAACTGGTATAAAATTTTTTGTCCTCGTAGCAGCATTTACCATAAAGAATAAATATAATAACAAAGTGGACTTTTTGTTCCTTATCCTACCAGAAGTCAGGATCTTTGATTGTGTTTTAGTAGAATCCATGGAATGGAAGTTGGAGAACCACTGTGTTCATGCAAATGTGAGGATTTTGTGCTTTCTTTTCTCCCTACCTCCACCCAGGGGTTTCCAGCCTTCTGCTTTAAGGCCTTGGCGTTACATATCACTGACTGACCCCCTCCTGTGTAAAATTTACAAAAGAACAGAAAGATGGTAGAATAGCCAAGGAAATCATTTTTTCAGTCAATTGAGTTTGTAATGGAAAAAAACTCTGTGAATGCTATCTTATAAATTAGAAGATCCCCTGTTCTCTAAATAGTTCAATTGAAATCAGCTTTTTGCATTTATCCTTCAGGTCATTCGTGCTCAAAATGCTGTTAGCTCAGAGTCAAAAAGTCAGGTTTTTAAAGGGAAAATGTCAAGTCCTTTTAGGCTGCAACTGACCTTTTAAACCAGATTAGAGATTTGAAGCATTACACATGGATTTTCTTCATTTTATATCACAGTAGTTAACAAATGATCAAATAGAGCTCCCAAGAACACTCTTTGTACAAGCTCTGACATTTTCAGCCTTAAAAAGATATTGCCGGTCTATTTTACAGAAAATTGCTCTTGAGAAATGAATCATTTCTTTCCTTTCTCTTAGGGCTGGTGTCTGCATGAAATGGCCCTGTGTTTATAGCCTGATATAGCTTCTCACACACGGTTTCACCTACAGAAATTCCAAGTCACTTATAAGCAGAGGTTGAAAAAGTTACATTGTGAGGCTGAAGCTCCCAGAATCCATTAGTGGGCATTATTACTAGACACGCTGGCTGGGGATTCTGGAAATTGTAGTCCGAAATGTCACTTTTCTGACATTCGCTCATGAAAGGGTGGTCACTGATCCATATTTTGGCAGGACTGACTTTCCGTTCAGCTCTCCTACTATTGATCTGGGCTTGTAGTCCTTCCCTGTCATGCTAGTACAGAAAGCAGAGGAAGGTAACCAATTAGGCCATTCAATTATTATCCCCATATTCATCTCAGCTTTTAATTCTGGTTCGTTTAATGATTAAAAGATAATAGTCAAACAAGACTAAAGGCAAGGCAAACTGGTTTACATATTAGTGGAAGATAGACAGTTGTTTTAATCTTGTCGTCAAAACAGGCAAATGTAGCAGAAAATCTTAAAACATACAGAACACAGATCACTTGAGAAAGTGAGCCAAACCACAGACTATAATGGAAATCATAAAGCAGATTGTATAACAGAGAATTAAGTGAGGAAAACAAGAGACAGAACATGAGAGAGGCTACAGAAGTGCTTTGGATTCAAAATTTATTTGGAAAATGATCCAAAGTGGAGATATTTGTCAGCTTCCATTCTGAAGTAAATCAAGGAAGCCCAAAGAAGCACTCAGATCATATTGGGGCTCTCTGAGGTGCTGAATATTGCTCCAGCAGTTCAGAAGATTTAAAAGATGAAAAATTTAACTAAAAGCTGATTGATGCAGATTTCATTTTGCATTACACTCCAGAATCCAATCACAAGCCTGTATGTCTGAATGCACCATAGATATCTCTCATGTGAGATTTTAGTGGGCTGGGTCACATTATCATTAGGAACAAGATATAGCTATTTCCCCCCTTTCCTTTTTAAATAATCATGGGTGGTTTTTCTTTTTTTTACTGCACTGCCTCCCCCCCCCCCCGTGCCTATGTTCCAGACAAGTTGGGTATCAACCATGAAAAACAGTGATACACTACCCGCTGGGGCAGTGAAGCTACTAAGTGGGGCAATTTCTTCTCCTTTCAATAAATATATTTGGGGGGGGTGATTAAATTTCATGGCTTCTGGTGAGTGGGAGGAAGGGAGGGATGAAGGCAGGAAGCTGATGGGAGCATTGCCAGCATTTTGGAGGTTGAGCAGGAGTTGATGGAACTGAGTTTCACCTGCCCACACCACGTCACAGCCCAATTAAGCCCTAGTGTTTATGTTTTTTTTCCCCTACTACTTGGGCAAATACAAATATAACAAATACTTTCAAATGTTCAGATACAAATTGAATCAGACCAGTGGTGGGATTCAAATAAATTAACAACAGGTTCTATGTCCTAATGATAAATAAATAAATAAATAAATAAATAAATAAATAAATAAATAAATAAATAAATAAATAAATAAATAAATAAATAAATAAATAAATAAATAAATGCCCAGGACATTTTTAAAAAAGGTACCACATAAGCAATACAGTGGTGCCTCGCATAGTGACGTTAATCCGTTCCGGATTAATTGTCGCTATGCGAAAACATTGCTAAACGGAACGGAAATACCCATAGAAACGCATTAAACTTTGTTTAATGCGTTCCTATGGAGGATAAACTCACCGTTCAGCGATGTTCCTCCATAGGGGCGGCCATTTTCGGTGCCTCTAAAGCGAGGCAGCACAGTGGGTCGGCCATTTTGGAACCGCCGACCAGCTGACCGAAAATGGGGCCTTTGGCATTTTCCCCCAGCTGAGTGGCGGGAGCTTCAAAGCCCCGCCGCTCAGCTGGGGGAAAATGTCAGCAGTCGGCGGTGGCTTTGGATGGACCCCAAAGCCACCGCCGACCGCCGACATTTGCCTTCCGAGCTCTCAAAGGGCTTCCCCCCCCCACATTGGAGAAAGCCCTTTGAGAGCTCGGAAGGCTCTCAGTGGCGGCGGGGACAGGGTAGGGGGTGTCCAGATGGCTTCCAGGCCCCTCCTCCCGCCTCTGCCCAACCCACCCCTCACCCTCATCTCCGCCGCCGCCGCTGGGTTTCGGAAGCCGCTTCCAAAGCCCAGCGGCGGCGGCAGAGAAGGGGGTGAAAGGTTGGGAGGAGGGCGGCTGGGATCCGCCCCCTGGGCGATTCCCCTTCCATGGTCAGACTCTCAGGAGTCCAGCCATGGATGGGGTAACTGGCCGGGGGGCGGATCCAAGTGGCGGCGGCGGTAGGGGCTTGGATCCGCCTCCTGGCCGGTTACCCCATTCATGGCCGGACTCCTGAGAGTCCGACCATGGAAGGGGAACCGGCCGGGGGCGGATCCTAGCCCCGGATGCCTGAAAGGCATCCGGACCACTGCCGCCGCCGCCGCTTGGATCCACGTCGTGGCCACCTACCCCATCCATGGTCGGACTCCTGAGAGTCCGACCATGGCGGGGGTACCTGGCTGCGGGGCGGATCCAAGCGGCGGCAAGGGCGGCAGGGGTCCGAATGCCTTTCAGGCATCCGAAGGGGAATCCCAGCGGTGGCCTTGGAACGACCCTTCGGAAGGGTCCTTCTGAGGCTACCGCCGGCATTTTCCCCCAGCTGAGCAGTGGGAGCGGTCCTTTGGAGGCTCCCACCGCTCAGCTGGGGGAAAATGGAGCCTATGGGGAAAACATCGCAAAGCGATTTTTCCCCATAGGCAACATCGCAAAGCGATGGCAAAAGCGATTGCTTTTTTGCCATCGCTATGCGGATTCATCATTAACCGGGGCACTCGTTAAACGAGGCACCACTGTAGTCTTATGTGGTACCTTTAACTTGAAAAAAATCATAGTAAAATGAGGACAATTGGGTGTTTGCCTGAAGCGGTCTCACCCCAAAACTTTTCCCCTCTGTGTCCTGCCCTCATGCCTTGTCAATCACCTCCCCTCTCTGCCTCGAGGCCATGAGCTTTCCTCCAGTGACGTCAAGGACTCATCGTCCCCCCCTTTCCCCCATTGACGCCTCTGCTCTTTCCAGGGCTTTATCTCTCTCACCCACACCCCACCTCAGACGGCTCAGTGTGGCGCAGGAAGGGAGGCAGCTAATTGCGCCCCCCTCCCCCCGCTCATCGCTGGTCACCTGGCCCCTCCTCCTTCATTCATCTCAGGCCAGCAAACGGTCTAAGAACCAATAGTACATTTAGGAATCGGTTCTATAGAATAGGTGCGAACCTGCTGAATCCCACCTCTGAATCAGACCACAGATTGGCTCAAGGTAAATCAGACAAATAGTTTGGACTGAATCAAATTGGATGGGTTTTGCACAACCTAACAGAGATGGATTAAAGTTTGCATACAGAAAATAAGTAGAGAGTAGATTTTCTTCTTTACATTGTGCTAGCCCCTGGGCTAATCTAGTAAAGATAAAATAGTTGGAGATTGATGAAACACAAAAGCAAGTATTTCATCAAATACCTCATAGTTAAATGGTGGAATTTTCTTCCATTAACTGTGATGATGACCACCAATTTAGATGGCCATTTTTTAAAAAAAGGACAAATCCAAGAGAAAGCAATAAATAACTCCAAATTATGTGGGCTTACCTGGCTCAGAAAGATGTCCTATAGATGTCCTCATCAGTGTGCTCACTCACTGCCTAGCCCAAATCAGAGTGTTGCATATTTGGTAGCCACCCACATCTGGAGCTTAAACAGGCACCCATAACTAGGGGGCTTTTATTTTTCACATAAAAGCCAGCAGGCATTAAAAATTTTAAAAAAGGCAATGGTGGTGGTCTACTTGGACTTACCCAATCAAAGTCCCTACAAAAGAGTCAGTTATGCATCCCACATGCACAGCCTCAATCCTAAATTTAATGAAAGCTTTGTGTAGCTGCCTAAATGAAAAAGTACAAAAATTGTAGAATGCAACCCATCTCATTAGCAATGTGCCACATTGCCATGCCTGGATGTGAAATGTTTGCCTTGTTGGGTGAATGGATAATAAGAGGCTGGTGAAGATAATCTGAGCCCTCTCCATGACTCAGTGGTTGATGTTTTCAGGAGATCTCTCATAGTGAACCACCCATAAATATTTTGTTGGAGCTTCAGCTGTCTGTATCTTTCTCCTTTTCCTTCTTTCAGTAGAGCATTTAGTGCCATTTTCAAATGTCAGCACTTTTAACCCTCAAAATACCAAAGCAAACTTCAGTGATTTATAGGGGTGCCATAACCAACTTAAATGCAACTGTTAGCTTCTTAAACCATCTCATATCTGCACTAGTAACATAGAAATATTCCTGATCTGCCTCCTTTTGACATTCCTTTCCCAAATAGCAGCCATGGCCAGAAGCGGGGAGGAGAGGCTTGCATGCTTCCTTGCCTGCTGTGCGCGCCACTTCTCCTAATGGCTCCACAGCAGACCTGACATTTTGCATCCCTAGGAGTTTTATACCAAGGGCAACCACCCCTGTAGCCTTGCCCACGCTATACCACTACATGTAGGGCTTTAGTCTGGATTGTACCTCTGTGCTAGTGAACCTCTCATAGATAGTCTTTATCCCCTCGAAGTTCTCTGTTCTTGGAGGGCAGGTGTACAAAACCAGCTGTGGAGAAACAGGAGAGAAATCCTGATCTGAACGGAATGTGGAATACAGAATGGAGTCATTTTCCTATCCAAATTTCAAAGCAACCAGTTGACGTATGCACACACACACACAAAAGGCATGAGAAATGCAATATGTACTAGTTTGACTTGCTGTGAAGCTAAGAACTCGGCTTTGGCCCATTGAGAGGACTTTTAGATGAGCATTCATCAGACACAATGGCTGCATCTGCATCTGTCACTTGGCGCTGGAGAAACAGTGAGTTCAACAGAGCATTATCACAGGATCAATGTCTCCCAGCTTTCCTCCAATGTTTATTTTTGATAAATGCCTCTGCTTCAGCTCAGCATTTATCTAGCAGTTAGGGGCTATTATACTGTGACAACCTTCTATTCCATTGTCATAGTGTCATATTCTTGAAAGGGATAATAGGCAGATTTTTTATTACTTTTTTTTCAGATTCTTAAGAAAAAAAATGCCACTGCTGTTCCTGCATGTTAATAAATGATTATAGAGATAATTACCAGATTTCTTCATTATTTTTTTAAAAAAGGTCAACAATAGCATCATTTTATTTATTTATTTATTTATTTGGTTGTTTATTTATTTATTACTTCACACTATATTTTCATATCTTTCTTTCTACTGGGGAATATTCCCTGTTTTTCCCTTGTAAGAACTTCTGAATAGGAATATATAAGATTGCACTATTATATTCTGGGGTTTTGTACACTTGGGTGTCAAATGCATAAAAAAAATCTCAAGAGGGCATAACTCTGTCAGTCTGTTGAACCTGATGGCACTTTAAAGAGAGATGGGTTTTGTTTGCCATTAGCTTCAGTTGACTATAACTTTACTTCTCCAAATGCATGGAGCCATATATTTTTTTAAGTGTTAATTTTGGGAACAGGGTAAGGTGTACCTTTCATTTCCAAGTTCTGCTTCTTCTGCTGTGTTGATAGTACTATTGAAACTGCCAGCACAGCACAGTAAGATAGTGGAACATTGGCCCAATGATTTTGGCAGTGGGAATATGTTCTCATGACCCTCTCCCTGTTCGCTGCTTTAATTTCTCTGCCATTGAATCATTAGGCAGCGTATCTGATTTCACAAAGCCTTGGGATCATAATTTTCTCTGATTGCCTGGGAGCAGGTAGCCATTTTAAGTAGATTGTGTCAACATCTAAAAGCTGTCTTTGGAAATTGAAAAAAGATACTGCAAACTAGAGGTGAAAAAAATCTGTGAAAAGCAGAAGATAGGGATTCTCCTCACCCAGGACTTTTTCCCTTTCCAAATCACTGAAAATCAAAGTCAAGCAAACCGAGGGCAGCACTTACATTTGTCTTTTGGTATAAGTGATGCCAAAGTTCTGTTGGGAATGACCTGCCTTAAAGCCACAAATATGTTCTCCATGCCCTGATGTGGCAACCAGGAGTAAGAGTCGCCTCTCCTTTGCCACAGATGGGCTACATTTTTAACCACTTAAGCTAAAGGACCTTTTCCGAAGTTCAGAAAGTCTTCTTTTATTCACCAACGAGCCTTTAGATGAAAGTAATAAACGATCAAGCTAAACATCTTTGAGAAACAAAATCTTACACACACCCCTCCCTACCCCGTTTACATAAACAGATCTGCAGGCCTTGCATTTTTCACCATCTGGCCCGTAATGTGAAATGACATTAGTAGCATGTCAGGTTTATTCTCTTATTGAAAGGCGGGGGGGGGGGGGGAAGAAAAAGAAATAGAAAAATACATAATCCTAATCTACAGTATGACGAGTATTAAAATAAAACATCTGCCCTACAGAGAAAGTGTGGATGAACTCTGAAGTCAGCAAGCTGCTGGGCTTTGTCAAGTGCTTGTTTACACTGCTGATGGTTGTAAATTTTCAAGATGGGGACGAGACAAAACCTCTCAAATATCTTATTCAAAATGTTTTTTAAACACACGGCTCTGCTTCTTCTTTTTTAAAAACCTTGTCAGCTTTATTATTTTTCTTAAGTTAATTTTTCTTTGTCTAAAGGACAGATAAGACCAGGCTGGCAAAAAGGTTTAAAAAGACAGCAAGCAAATGGAATATAACAGTCACTCATTACCTAATAGAAGTGAGCTATGATGGAGATAAAATTACAGCAAAATGTAAAGACTTAGGTGGTAGTATAACTGTGACTCCATTGATAGTATAGGCAATAGATGACTTGATTTTATAATGTATCCATGCTTTTCCTGTAAAATTTGTTGCAGCTCATCCTAATGTCAAGTTTCAAAGAAACCTCTTGAGAAGATCAAGAGCTGGCTTGTGGAAAGTGTTCTTTAAAAGTGAGCTAACTGTTTGGGAGGAGACTTGTATAGTCTACACAAGGAGCTTATTGCTCCCAGAAGGTGTTCTGCCATGCAGTGTTATTGGACATGACCTTTTATGGACTGCAGCCCAGTTGATCAGCTGCATTGAGAGAAGTGGAATGAAGTCTACAAAAGCTTACATCAAATAAAACTTGTTAGTTGCTGAGGTGCCCCAAACCTGCTTGTTGATTTTTGCTGCATCAGACTAACTACTAAGAGGATAGTATGTTAGCTGCCCATCCCATAGGCTCCCCATAATCCTTGATGTTAAGAATTATAACACCTAAGCAGGCCCAAAAAAAGCCAGCATGAGAAACAGAGCTTTATTGATCATGGCTTCTTCCCTTTGGAAAAAGCTTCCTATGGGAGGTTTACCAACCTCTCTTTTTATAGGAAGCTAATTAAGACTGAATTACATAAAGCTGCCTTCTACGAATTGTAAATATTGTCCTGAGATGTTCAAATGTATTTTCATGTGTATCTTTTTATTTAAAGGTAATTTTAAGCTAGTGACAGGGTTTATTGTATTTTACTGTATTTTTATTTGTTATATAATATTTTTTGATTATATTGTACATTGTGAACCATCTGGATTGTGTGTCTATACCACTAATGGGGTGGTATAGACATGGAAATAATAAATAAATAAATATGTTGCATTCCCTCCGTTTACTATTACCATCTAGACGGTATCTGTGCTACATGGTTGTAGCAGTGTGAGACCAATCTCTTTGTCATAGCTCTGTTCTCAGGAATCCCTGGGGCTTGCAGTTGGATGAGACAGACAGAATTCTACCCTAGCAAGTTCTAGCACTTACCTCCAAACTACTGCAGAGAGTTCTCAGTTCCTTGCCAAACTATAGACACAATGCTTCCATGATAGGATGCAGTTGTATTGGTTAAGGTTGTATCAAACTGGTATCACTTTGAAAAGCAGATTCACTTCTAAACAACATGATTTCACGGGAACAGAGTTCATATACAAATAAATTTATTGTCCTTGTAAGTCTATACATAGTATACACATACAACGAAATTTAGAGAGCAGAGACCAGACCCATATGCACACACATAAAAAAATTCCCAAACACTCCCCACCCACTAAAAATCTCCCACTAAAAATATAAACATCTACACCACAGGCTAAGTAACACTGTCCAACTGTTCATTACTGGTGGTATTTAAGTTCATTATTAAGTGCAATTATAGCTCTGGGATAAAAACTATTCAGAAAACATGTGGTCTGAGTCTTAATTGTTCTGTATCTTCTGCCAGACAGCAACAGTTCAAGCAGGATGGGAAAAGTCTCTAAGGATGTTGTGTGACTTCCTCAGACAGTAGGATGTGAAGATGTTATCCAGGGTTGATACCTGGAGCCCGATGATATTCTGGGCAATTTTAATGGTTGTCTGTAGAGCTTTTTTGTCCGCTACAGAGCTACTCCAAAACCATATGTGAAGGAGTAGGACCCAGTGTGCCGTCCCCAGAAGAAGAAAGCCCGAAAGACGCGAGTGGCTGTACGGAAGGGATACTGGTAGAGATAGAGTGTGAGGAGGAGCTGCAGAGGAGACCTACCGAAGTGTGCTTGGTGGATGAGGGCGGAGCCGAGATGGACTTAATCATGTGGGAGGAGGTGAAAGGAGAGGGAGAAATTGCGCGGGAGTTTAGTTGGTTGGGAGAAGGAGAGCTAGGTAGATGTGTGACCAGAGGGGTACAGACGGATTGGCTAAAGGATGCCAGGAGCCTAGCAGACGGGACTCCGGGTTCCCAAAACCTACCGGGAGAAGGAGGACTGCTGCATGAGCCTCCTTCAACCAGCGGTCGCGGTAGGACGTACGAACCCTTGGAATGGAGGGTCTCGGTCTTCCCGGTGGGCTACCATGGTGGGGGACGGAGAGTTATCCGCCCGGGTCCCGAGTTCCAACAGAAACCCCCGGAGGGGGATTGGGCCCGCCACCCCTGCTGTGGGACCATATGCGCCGTCCGGAGTGCACCCTTAAGGCCTTTGACGGACCGCGAGCGGTTTGGCCCGGCCCCTTGGTAAATGAGGCGACAGGACCTCCAGTTGTTAGACCTAAGAAGTATACGTTGTTAACCGATGAAGTTTTGAAGGATCCGTTCGATCCAGTGGAATTAAGTGTACACGCGAATAAAGTTGTTACTTCTCAAGACTCGAACTCGCCTCCGCGTCTGTTTCCCGCCTTTACAACCCAACCCCCCCCGGCCAAGGATGAACCTTGTCACACCATACAAGAATGCCATAGGTTAGGACACTGTCAATGGTGCTACGATAGTAGGACAGAAGTAAATTCTGAGATAAATGTAACTTCCCAAGCATTCTCAGGAACTACAGTGGTGCCTCGCTTGACAACGTTAATTCGTTCCAGCGAAACCACTGTAGAGCCAAAATGTCTTAAAGCGAAATAAAAAAGCCCATTGAAATGCATTGAAAACCTTTTAATGCGTTCCTATGGGCTGAATAACTCACCGTCCAGTGACGATCCTCCATAGGGGCAGCCATTTTCGGTGCCTGTAGAGTGAGGAATCTGTCCAAAAACACAGCGGGGAGCCATTTTGAGCAGCCGGTGGCCATTTTGAAAACCCAACAATCAGCTGTTTTGATCATCGTAATGCGAAGAATCAGTTCCCGGAAGGGAACTGATCATCGTCAAATGAAAAAAACCCATTAAAACATCGTTTTGCGATTGCAATTGCAATTGCGATCGCAAAAACATCACCGTGAAACGGATTCGTCGTTATACGGGGTAATTGTTAAGCCGGGCACGACTATACAGCCTCTTCTGTGCCTTCTTCACTAGCATGTTGGCATTTATAGTCCATGAGAGGTCCTCTGAGATGTAAGTGCCCAGAAATTTAAAACTACCAACCCTCTCCACTTCCTCGCCATTTATGTACAGTGGTAAATGTGCATTTCTCTTCTTCCTAAAATCAATTATGAGTTATTTAGGTTTTTTAATGTTAAGTGTAAGATGATTTTCTTTACACCAGAGTATCAACCCTCCATGGGAATGTTGCATCAGTTATTCTGCTGTGGCTAATTTTCTCTTCAACCCATTTGAAATTCTCTCCTTAGCCATGCCAGTTTTATCACTCCCTGGAAATTGGGAGGTGTGAACACTGGAAATAAGTATTTAGGAAGTTGCCTTATTTGGGGCCAACCCTAACATTTTGCTGCCAGAATGAAGACAAGATGGTGCTGTCTCCCCCATTCCACATACTGTACTAGACTACCATCAGCGTCTTCATTCAATAGCAGTGATGAGATATTATTTTTCATGCTGTCCAAAGGAAGCAGGCCCTGAAGCCCTGCTTTTGCATAAAGAATCTTTAATAGCCATGGCAGCTTATTAGTGGTTTGAATGGGGTAACATATGAATTTACTAACTGGGGTTCACCCCAAACTTCTCCTGATTGGCGGGTCTTTTCAGAGGTTTCCGTAGGCTGGCACACAGGGTCTCACAACAGGGGTGTCATGCCCACTCTCCTCCTAACAGAGTTTCTGTCCTGCTTGATCCATCCCAGAGTTCCCCTTTCCTCAAAGGATCCTCCTCCTTCGGGTAGATATGGACTGCCCATTTAAAGATTTCAGCCCCTTCTAACTGAACAATTATTCCTTCCTTGGCAGATCTGTTCCCATTATTTCTTTCCTGAGCTTTCCTCCTTATCCGAGGATTCTCTCCCCCCCCCCCCCCAATTACTGCAGTTCAGACATTATTGGCAATATAATATAAACAGTCTCATATCCCTTGGTCATGGATGATGGAGGGGATGGTTCATTCTTGCTTCCTAATGCTTTCAGCTTTTCTTCCTCACGCTACTGATTTATGAAATGGCTAACTTGTAACTGGGTACAAATATAAGACTTATTTTTATTGGTTCGGAAATCCCATTCAGGGATAGTGCAGGACAAAGAGCCCTAAGCAATGTTTCAGAAGCCCCCAGGGCTGACTTGTATACATTGGGGAATATTGATATCTCCATGGAGTAGACTCCATGTTATCTCCCCTTAACTTACCATCTGTTGCCCTCCACTGGTTCAGGGAACTTGTTATGTACATTGGTGCTTTAATGTCTAACAGCAGGAAAATTCTCAGAGTATCATCCTGCCAATTATAGGTGGCTTCAGCATGTCATTATGTTCATTCTTCTTAAAAGTTACTGTCCAAGATCTGTGCACATTTCATGTAGCAATTTGGAATACTCTAGACCAGTCCTGTACTAAACCTATACAAGGAGAGGCTTTCCATATTTGAATATTTGCCAAAAATGTTTAGAAAAGTCTCCAGATTATTAGGCTAATGATTTTGAATTAATCTACAATGTTATATAAAAATGCATGGAAAATATTAACATAACATTTCTCATGTAGTGAAAGAAAAGGAGGGTTGACTTAAGGCTATACATTTTTTTTGCAATATATACGTATTCTAAAATTGGAATGACACACATATTCCAAAATCAGAATAACGCATAGCAGATCTCACACCATACTGTCACTTAAAAAAAAAATTAAGAAAAGAAATCAGTTTGCCAACCTCCCTATATGCCAGCTGCACTATCTGTCAGAGTGACTACAACAGGGGAAAATACTTTTCTGAGTTTTCATGCTGAATACTTAATGCTTTCTTGGCAGCTTCCCCAAAATTTTGTGTATTTGTGTGTGAGAGAGTGTGTGAGTGTGAGTGTGTTTGCACAGACGCCTTCCTGGAAAAGTCATGCTCCTTTCTCCCACCCTGCCCCAGTGGGTTTCGACTCAAGCTGCTTCAGGCTGGTAGTTTATCCAAAGGACAAATTATGATGGGCAGCTTCTACCCGGTTAGAAGGATTTCTTTCTTTCTTTCTTTCTTTCTTTCTTTCTTTCTTTCTTCTGGTATTATTTTTATAGGTATCAGAGAGAGAGAGAGAGAGAGAGAATGTTTGCTACAAATTGCTTCAGTTGGAATGAGCCTTGCCAAAGAAAACAGACAGACAGCTGTTTTCATTGCATATAATTTTTTTGTTAAATATGGCTGCACCTGTGTAAACACAAACTTTTATTTCTAAGAAGTGCCCCTGCAGCTGCTAAAGCCTTTAGACCTTGCCAGACACATTATTTTTATTAAAGCATGTAACGTCCTAAATAGCTCTTTGCTGGGCTGCCATGCCTTTAGCAAATGTGTGCCATTACAAAACATGCACATTTTAACAAGATAGACTATTCATATCTATTTGTCTGTCCTTCTGTTTGTCTGTTGACGGTAGAGCTATGCAGAACATACATACACTGTGAGAATTTCACCAAATCCTGCTATACCCATAGCTTACTTTATGGTTAAACTCTTTATTGGCTTTTAAAAAATCAGGGCTTGAAATAGGCAATTTTACCAACCACAAGAGCTTTTCTGTGTATTCATAGCTCAGCATGGAAATCAGCCAAACCCCACCAAAATCCATGGGAACTGTTCTGTAGACTTCAGCAAGATTAGCGGGTCTCTTAAAGTAACCGAAAATATTTCAGAAAATAGAACTACAGTGTAGAACCTGGTCTTCCAAATATGGAAACAAATTATATTTCGGGGAGGGGGGAGGGAGAGACTCAAGGACTAGAAAATAAATTGTTGGGGTTTTCTTTTTAACATAACTTCTAGCACATCATATTACTTCCAGTCATATGATTTAGGTTTTTCCAGTATTCGTAGGCAAATAACTTATGGCAGATCTGCTCTGCAACAACACATCCCTTTACATGTGATTATACAGGGTAGCAAAGTGTTACCTTCTGAAAACACCAGCTGCTATACTGCTCCTTCCCCCCCCCCCCAGCATCCCACTTATAATAAAGGATTGTAAGGCTCTGGGAGCAGGTGGTGGGTGACAAGAGCAGAGAAGAGGCTGGGGTAAAAACTTTTTTTTTGCACTACAAGTTCCATATTCCCCAGCAGCCAGGCAGTTAGGGGATTCCATGAGCTGTTAGAAAAATATTGTTTTCCAAGATCTGCTGCATCGTAAAATAGCAACAGGCAGGTGAAAAGAAAAGTCGTTCACTGAAGACTTCAAAGTCAGCTTGTCTTTCCAAACGTGCTTTCATATTTTGTGTGGTTCTGTTATATTTGTGTATATATTTAGATACATTAAAATATATTATATATTCCCTAATGTATTTTAGGGGAGGGCAAAAGGTAAAGCAGGATATAGTGCTAGACCTCTGGGTAATTAGCAGTGGAACAGCTAAGATTTCCAACCCTCACATGTTTTTCAACAACTGTAATGAAACCATTTAACCTACATTAAGCTGGCAAGGAGAAGAAACCATAGTGAACTAGGGGCAGAGATGGTAAAAGTTATTTTGAGAGGTTGCAGCTGCTATAAGCCCCTTGGCCAGTTTGCCACAAAAAGAGTAACGTCTCCTGTCTCTGACTATGTGGGGAACTGTTTCTCTACGAGAACTGTAGGAAATATTTTCTGGGTTGATGCAAAAGTAAAATTAGTTTTCCATTAGGGTTCAGCTGCAGTTATACCTCAAGATGTGTTGTTGAAATTTTGGTCTGTCTGAATCTTATCAATAAAAGTTGTCATTTGCAGAATATATTAGTTGCTGGGGTCCCAAACAGGTCTTAATAATCTAACTGCCTTTCATTTCTGTTTAACAAAGCTTTAGTTCAGGGGTCTCATACTCAATTTATCTAGGGGCCGCTAGAGGCAGAGTCTGGCTGAGGCTGGGCCGCATCAGATTTTCCGCCAAGCAGAGCAAGAGCACGAGGAAGCCGCCCAGGAGTTTCCTTAGTCTGGCTGGGGCTCCAAGAAGGAGGAGGGGTGTGCGAGCCCTCTTCCCTGGAAGAGGCGGCGGTGGCAGCAGCTGCTGTTGGTGGCTTGGAGTTGCTCTTCGAGGACAGGCCGGGAGTGAGCTCCGCTCTCAGGCATCGCTCGGCGGCAGCTCAGGCGCTTGGGGAAAAGGGCCAGCAGCACACCTCGCTCGCCAGCTCTCTCCCAAGACAGCGCCTCTTGCAGCCTCCATCTGGAACTGCAGCCTGCCAGCCAGCAGACAGGCGGGCTGGCTGGCAGGCTGCAGTTCTGGATGGAGGGTGCAAGAGGCGCTGTCTTGGGGAGAGCCAGCAAGCAAGGCAAGGTTTTTTTTTTTACTCTTGACAGCAGAGGACGCGTGGGCGCTTCAGGGGGGCAGGCAAGGTAGGGGCCACAAAGTATCATCCAGCGGTCCGCAAGTGGCCCCCGGGCCGCATGTTTGAGACCCCTGCTTTAGTTGGTGGCTCTCAAGAGGTTCCAGAAAAGAACGAAAAAGAGATCTTCACAAACTTGGAATCTCTTCATATGCTAGATAGAGCCTGTGACACCACTTAAAGGAGAGTGAGAAGACTTTTCTTCTCATCACCTGCAGTACAGTATTTATTTATTTACTGAGGATTCATTTAGTATGACTGTGACCGCTCTCTTTGCATGTACCTGAAGTGATTTGGGGTTTCCATAATCCAGCTTGGAACAGTGACAGAAAGCTTCTGGAGTTTAAATAATCAATCCTGTTTTTCCCAATTTTTATGCAGCAACAAATTAGCCAAGATGTAGGTGCCTTCTCCCATGATGGAACTCACATCTAGCCCTTGGAAAACAATGTGCATGGCAGCAAGTTGTCACCTGAAGCAAAGGCACTGCTATAACAATAAGAGATGGGGACAAACATGAAAAATAGTGGTTTCTGATGGTTTGTGGTTAGTCATGAACCATGAACCATTTGTCACCATGAACCAACCAGAAAAACAAACCAGTTTTTGTGTCTCCTGTGCAGCCTTGGGCAAGTTGTATAGTCCTTTTGCTCCCTACTGTGAAAGATTTAAATATCCCTCCTAAAGATTATTTACTGGAAATGAGAGGTTTAATCTACAATAGTGAAGGGGATATTCATATTTGTAAATGAATACGAATATCTCTCATCCCTAATGAGGTTCCCCCCCCCTCAGGACTAGTGTGTTCTGGCACCGCAAAGGTTCCGCTCTTCCTGCCAATGGCACCAGGAGCTCCGCTGTCTTCCTGCTTGACTAGCCAATCCAGGCAGGGGGCGGGAGGTCAAGTCTCCCTGCACAGCTGCTGAGTGGGTAGCCAAGCAGGGAGACAGTGGAGCTCCTGGCACCATTGGCGGGAAGAGCAGAACCTTTGCAGTGCTAAGACACATGAGCAGCTGGTCTGGTCCCAGAGGCTGGACCCTCATTAGGTCCACTTGGGATGGGGTATTTATATTTGTTTATGAATATGAGTATCCCCATCTCTACTCTACAATATACTGGCACTGTCAATCCCAGATTTTGAGTGCACCTACTGCAGATATGGAATCCCCTGAACATCTTTGAAATTGAATTTCGCGCCCAGGCTGAAGGAAGTTCCTTTTCTCCAGCTTTTCTTTGTGTCAGTACTGCATGTCCCCTGTCCTTGTGATAGAAAATATGAAAATAGTTTTGTCCAGTTGTGCCTTGGAATAGGTATTATTTGATCCACATATAGTGAGAGGCAGGCTTGGTAGTACCTGTGACTTATACTGCATAAAGATGTGCCTATGTGTATTTCTTGTAGAGTGCAACACGATTTACTCCTGAATAGAATAGAATATGGCTGTGTCAGAAGATACAGGTTGGACCCTGGTTCCATATCTTCCGTGCATTTTCTGCCGTCCAGCAGACATGAGTCCGAGTAGAAAGGGAGAACACAAATTATTTCCAGTGCTAGTGTGACTTTAGTAAAGCAGACATGTTTTATGTTTTATCTTTTTGCACAAGGGAGCTCATGTATAAATTCGTCTGTTGAAGCTGAGAAAAAGGATAGAGGAAGATTCATTATGATCCTTGCAATAATTATTTGGGATGATGAAGAAATTAGGCTGATGAAAATATTGTACCAGTATATTTTGGAATATAATACAGATTTTGGACTTTTCTATCAAATGGATGCATGATGGTGCTCATCTGCGGAGCCTGTTCTGAGTGTAGAAACTGGCAGTTACATGGTCTATCTCTGTTTATTTGTGTAAGAGATGCACCCTGAAGAAATGGCTGTTGTTTTAAACTCCACCACAAAAGGAAATACGCAATGCCACTTTTGGTTTGGAGCTCTGCATATGAAATGCAAGCTGGCTCCAGCAGAGAGAAAGAAATCCTGAAATACATTGCCCCAATTGTACAGGGTAATTCATGTTTTATTGAATCCAGTCCTAAAACATAAAGCATTTGTTGATTATGTGTAACCAAATGATGTTAGATGTCCGTGGGCAATTATAATAAAATATTAAAAGCTGTTTCATAGCCTAGGAGATGGGGGAGGGAAAGAAGAGAGAGATAAAAATATACAGCCATATACTTTTGATTTAGTGGCTTCAATTTCCCTTTTTGGACATTAAAAATGTATAAAAGAAATGGCATTGCCTTTGCAAGAGGATATGAAACTTCTTTCTTTTCTTTTCCCTCTCTGTAAGTAAGAATATCATGTTAACTAAAATGCGACTGAGTTGCTAAAAGTTGCAAAGAATTTCTGTTGGTAAGTTACTTGCATGAAAATGGAGTGAAGCTCTCATGTCCTCCTTTCACCTTCATGGAACAAAAGGTGACACAAACAAATAATTCCAGGGGTATTTTACTGAAGCCACATTCAAAGGAATTGTGGGGTCATAAAGTTTTCCCAAAAGAAAGCCATGTGTACAGTTGATAGAAGTGCTCTTAGTTGCTACTCAAACTGTGCACTGAAATTGGGCAAATTCTGAACAATACCAACTTTATTTGGACTTCTTTGTAGGAGGTCCGGCTTGAACTAGAATGGCCTGAATCAATTCCAAAGAAAAGCAAATGAAATGCACCAAATTATTTTAAAAGTACAAATTAGATGGGTCACATATCACATCAGCCTTCTCTCTTTTTTCTTTTTTGAAAAAAGCAAGCTTTAGAGGCATATAAATATCTGACGCCAGATGTCTGAAATCTGGCAAGTTTACTTTTTAGTTTCTCCCCCCATCATGTATTCCAAATACATCATCTTGTCCACCAAATTTCCTGTAAATCAGTGCAAATCCAAGAAGTTAGAGTCATTTTGCTTTTCTGATGCATGTCAGTGAGAGGCTTACAAAACAGATTTGCATTTGGGACACAAATCAAATTGGATGGGACACAGATTGATCTAGTCCAAACCCTAAAACCCCAGCTGGCTTCCAAATCGGATCAAGCCTGCCTGCCTGCCTTCCTTCCTGCCTTCCTTCCTTCCTTCCTTCCTTCCTTCCTTCCTTCCTTCCTTCCTTCCTTCCTTCCTTCCTTCCTTCCTTCCTTCCTACCTACCTACTTCTGATTTTCAGAAAGAAAATATTATATGGATGCTTAAATCTGCTTTCCTTCATCAGTTTTGGTTTCAAAGGTTCTGCAATGTTCCCACAACATATTATGTTGTCTGGGATAAAATGATACTCATCCTACTACAAATTCCCAAACCAATAATTCAGTTGCATTTACAGAGATATTTTCTGTCCCAATCACTTTAATTTTAGGTGCAGAGAGAAAATTATAAACTGTTAATGTCCAATAGTATCTGGAACATAATTTACGCCTATGCAGTAAAAATGCCCTTTTTAAAAAGAAGGACTACATTATAGGTCTGATTCTGCATATATTTACTTCAACTTGGAAAAGCTTTTTAAAACTGAAATGGCCAATATTGCTCAGCCTGCCTGTATTTATATATTTGTTTTTAAATCTGAGTTCTGACATATTCCGCAATGCAAATGCACTCAGGGTAAAATTTATTTCCCATAGTTGGATGAAGTTAATAAACCCAGGATCCTTGGGAAAAAAGCATATCACATTTGGAAATAAATAACTCTGGCACAGGAGTCTCTCAAAAAGAGAAAAATGACTTGCCTAATAAAGCCTAGATCATTTCTTAGGTTAGCTAATAGAAGTGGCCATGGCTATGGAATTAATCAGTCCTTCCTATTACAACGAATTGGGGAAGATTCTATTGACATGTCTTCATCTACATGTCTCATCAGAGGTGTCTGTGCCATTTAGCTACAAAACCCCGGAGGGTTTATTCTTCACAGAATCTTATAATACTTCAATTAAGGGACACCAAGCTGCCAGCCAGACAGCAGAGCGTTTATTTCTTGATGACTCCTTAAGTTGTGCCACAGGCCTGTCATTAAGAGAATATTTTTCACAGCATGTTGCAAAGATCCTCGTGCCATTAAAAGGAATTGAAAAAAGCATCCAATTTGTTGTTTCCACCTAACACAGATATTTTTCATTGCTGGAACAGCCATTAAAAACAATCTGTTTTATTGCCTTCTGAAAAGATCACAGGAAGTACACACGGTGATTTATTTCAACGATGACAATAGTATTAAAAGCACCATGAATCTGTAGGATTTAGAATAAATATTCCAGCAAACAAAAACATTATGGAACTTTGGTGTTTATTGCATTTCATTTATCATGTCCCGTGCTTGGCCTAGCTTAACTTATACCTAAGGCTGGCCCGGGATACTTTGGTGCCTGAAGTGAAAAGAATGAAGTGAAATACATAGTAAGATGGGATGCAAACTATGCGGGAATTTTCTTGGGCAAACATCATTTAAACCCATGGGGCTTATGCAGGACATTTTTTCTCTGCCTCACTTATTAATACCATTGGTTAAATTTATATATCCTACCATTTCTTCAATAAAGTCCAGACTACTTACAGGCATTGGTTTTCCTCAACGCCAGTGTTATCCTCCCAATGACCCTGTGAGGTAAGTCATGCTGAGAGAGAGAGAGACTGCCTCAAGGCTACATAGGGATTATCATTACCCAGTGGAGATTAGACTCTGGACCCCCTAAGTCTGAGCCCAACACTCTGACACTACATACAGCCATCAGCCATCACAACTAGTAAATATTGAAAGCTTTGCCTTCGTTATTTTGTCTGGTCCTTTTTTTTAAAAAAGGCCAGCAGTTCATCTTATGGCAGTAAATTCCTTCCATTAGAACATCTGTAAGACAAAAGGATCCTATTTCTATCTGTGGTGGGACTGTTAATTTGTATAAACTTCTGACAAAATATTTTAAACATGATCCTTGATGGTTTCCACCAACCCAAAGCACCAAAGCTGGCATTAATGCTCCTTTCCATATTCAAGAATCTCACTGGCACAGTTAATGCATGTTGCTGCTGTTGTCATGTGGCATCATGTTGGGCCAACTTATAGGGACCTTAAGAGGGCTTTCTAAGTAAGTGAGATATTTAAGGAGTGGTTTTACCAGTTCCACCCACCCCACACTGATTTTTTATGGCTGAGTAGGGATCCGAACCCAGGCTTCCTCAGTCCTAGTCCCTCGCTCCATCCACTACACCACAATGGGTATCAGAGTTTTGTATAGCAGTGACATTGTATTATACTTGCTGGTTGCCCAACCTGTACAGAGTTTGTTGGACCATGGAAAACTCTCTCAGCTTATGTTCTCAAAGGTAGGAGCTGGAGAACAGGCTGAAAAACTAATGAATCAGAAGAAGTTGGTGAAGGGAGCATCTAGAACTGAACCCTGCTACGCATTAGCTATGATGAAGCAGCTATCAGAAGCAAAAGCCACCACCTCCATGACCACCACCCCCTTGCCTGAGCCACCCACCAACAAACCATGAAGGCCTTTGTTGCACTGCAAGCCCGTCTACAACATGGTCACTTTGCAGCACAGAAGAAGAGGCAGGTGGCAGTCCTTGTGATGACAGCAGAAAGAGTGGCAGCAGCACCCCTCTGAACTATTGAGGAAAATGCAGAAGAGCTCCAGGGCCATGTTACACATCCCTGCCTGCTGAGTTCTCTGTGTGCAACAGAGCTGGGAATCCCACCCCCAGAAAGACACTGGGATTCCCCCATCAATTGAGGATTAGTATAATTCTTGTCCAGAATGGCATCTTTCCTGTGTGAAATTCACAGAAAATGGTATTAAACACCTCAGAATTTGCCAGTTTCCTGTGACTACAACAGGTTGTTGTTGTTGTTGTTGTTGTTGTTGTTGTTGTTGTTGTTGTTGTTGTTGTTGTTGTTGTTGTTGTTGTTGTTGTTATGAAAAGCATTAAAATAAAGACAGTTCTCATTTTCCTGGGAAGCTGTAAAATCTCACTGGTGTGTGGAAAAGTCTCGGTGGAGAATCTCAGCATGATGCAACTCAGAAAATTGTTAAGAATGAGAAATACTGTGAATACTTGTCATAGCTGCCTAGAGTGGTCCTCGCCCAACCAGATAGGTGGGATACAAATAAAATAAATAAATAAATAATAATAATAATTTTCCTAGTCTGGATAGGCTTATCTATCATTTTTACTTTCTTCCACAATGACTCTTTTAAATGCCAAGTTCTTTCTCTCCTCCTTGTGAGACAATGTGGGCTTTCATCAGCAAAATGGTTGTTACAATGAATGAGGCCTGGTGTGATAATAAGATATCTACAGTGGACCCTCGACTTACAGACGGCTCGACTTTCAGACTTTTCGAGTTATAGACTTCTCTGGCCACAAAATTTAGGTTCAACTTGCAGACTGAGAAAATGGAACAAAAACGGCTGGTTACGGGATTAATTGGTTTTCAATGCATTGTAGGTCAATGGAGGCTCGACCTACAGACTTTTCGACCTGCAGCCACTGTTCCAATACAGATTAATTCCATAAGTTAGAGGGTCCACTGTACACACTACTTTCTGCATCTTCAGTAGATTTCCCAGAGCTTTAAAAAGTTACATTTTGGACTACAACCTCCAGTGTCCCCCATAATGTCCACTGGCCATATAGGTGTGGGTATGCAGTGTAAAGAAGAAGAAGAAGAAGATGAAGTTTGCCAAATTCAGATTTTGCCATAGATGTGTTTGCATGTTGTTAATACAGTACTCTGAAGTCAAGAAAAGCCATTAAATTGTGAAAGAAGCTGTTCTTGCTTTAATTTAAGTTCCTGCTTTATTTCTCATACTAAACATGTGGGAATGTCAGTATTTATGATGCTTTTCCTGGATATGTGCCAGTTTAATATTAATTAAATGTTATTGTGGTATTTATGCCATCAATGACATTTTAAAGGATGTTAAGAGGATCCTGTCAAATGGTACTTACTTCAGCTATCAATAAAAATGCTTCACTTTTACTCATCTTCAATGGGAAAGGCATCACTGTGATGAAGCCAGGCAACACTTCACACCCTCTGTCAAAACTGCCCGAACTATTAAGATATTTCTTAATAATAAAACAAAATTAAATATAGATTACACATAAAGGACTGCCTTCTTCCATACGAGCCTGCCAGTCCTCTAAGATCAGGCCAGGAGGCCCTTCTGAAGGTGCCATCCCTGAAAGAGGTAAGGGGAATGTCATGTCGAAATAGGGCCTTCTTGGCTGTTGCCCCCCAATTTTGGCAATCCGCCTGGCTCCAACACTTTTGGCTTTTCGGCACCAGGCAAAGACCTTTCTGTTTAGCCAGCATTTTAATTAAATAATATTCTTTAGCTGGCCATATGAGCAGCAGGATTTATTAATATTAATGTTTTAATTATTGTTTTAATATAGGATATTATTATAACATTGCCTATTTTTAATGGTTTTAATGTTTTCAAAGGTTTTTTTGACAAGTAAAATTGTATTTAAAATAAAACACTACAAAGCAGACAAAATAGGAAACACCAAACCACCAGCCACTACAAACAGACAAACAAACAACAAAAACCACTACTAACTAGGACAAACCTTCCCCACTTTTGGGTCAGAGATTCCAACATCGTTTGGATCTCAGATTACTCCAGTTGGTTTCCAGTGAGCACTGAGTACATAGAATCCCAAATTTTGCCCTAAATTCCTGTCTTTTTCTGGGCCCAAAAATATATTAATTTCCAGCTTTGTTTTACATGGTTTCTTGGTTGTTCCTGCAATGCTTCTGAAAGTGTATCTAGCTCTGCTATGTCCCATAACTTCTTTAGCAACTCCTCTGTCATCGGTATTTCTTTACTTTTTCATTTCTGGGCCCAGAATAGCCTGGCTGCTTTGAGTGTGTTCATTAGACAGTATTTTACTTTCTTATTAATAATTTACGGCATAATATTCAATAATGCTATTTCAGGTTTGATATTTAATTTTTGTTGAGTAATTTCTTTTACTATTTCCCACACCTGTGTCCAATATCTTTTGACTTTTTCGCATGACCACCACATATGATAATAAGTACCTGTTGTTGTTTTTTTACACTTCCAGCAAACATTGGTGTTAACCTCTGATATTTTTTGCCAATCTTACAGGTGTATAGTGCCATCTATAAAACATTTTGAGGATATTTTCCCTAAGGTTTACTGGCTTAATCATCTTATGACACTCTTTCCACATCTTTGTCCAATCATCAATATCAATATTATGTCCAAAGGTACTTGCCCATTTTACCATCATCTCCTTCACCCTCTCATCCTCCAAGTTATACTGTAATATGTACATTTTAAAAATTATTTTCTCATCAGTATATATCCACAGTTTGTCCACCTGAACTTCGCCCTCAAAGAAACCCATGGTTTTTTAAAAATCTCAATTCTAATTTCCACATTGACCACCAATCAGAGGCCACACTCAATTCCTCTAGCTCTTGCTTATCCTTGATATTCTGTTCTTTATTATGCAGTTCTTTATATGTGATTAACGGTCCTTTCTGGTTCAGCACTTTCAACGTAAATGCCTCTATAGGAGCTACCCATAAAGGAATTTTCTTATAAGTTTGTGCTTGGAATTTTTGCCATACCAAACATAACGCCTTCCTCAGAATATGTTCTGCAAAATGTGATTGTTCTTTATATTTCCCATACCACACATATGCATGCCAACCCATTTTTAGGTCATGTCCCTCCAATTTCAAAAGTCTTTGATTTTCGAGGGTTATCCATTCTTTTATCCAAATCATAGCACAAGCCTTATAATGTAGTAGCCAATTCGGTAGTCCTGATCCCCTTCAAAGTTTTAATATTGTTGTACACCACTCAGAGACCACTGATAATGGTGCGGCTAAAAAAAATCTTGTGAATAAATAAATAAAATTAACGCTCTTGGTTGTTCCCGCAATGCTTCTGAAAGTGTATCTAGTTCTGCTGACACAGAATTAATGTGTGGTTTTACACATCATATAGTCATTCTGATGTACACAGTCGCCTTCATTCTTGTTTCCTTGTATTTCATTTTGAGCTCAGCCCTGCCCTGTAAGCCATGGTGAATATATAGCTTTGTGGAAATCGTTGTGGTTATTGTTGCTACATGTCATCAAGTCACCTCCGGCTCATGATGACCCTATGAAAGAAAGATCTATAAGCTGTCCTGTCCTCAACAACCCTGTTCAGCTCTTATAAACGCCAACCTGTAGCTTCCTTTAAGGAATCCTGGGAGACTCGAAAATGGCATCACTATAGTAGTGGAAAAAAAATCTGATTAATTTCCTTAAATGTTTGGAGCTGCAAGCTGAGGGCTTAATGGTGCAAAGATTAGTATGTGATAAAGAGTTCACTCTCAAAGGGGTCATTTCTGGGTATTAAACCACTACCTTCTGCTTATGCACAATATCACAGTCATGGATAGTGCAGAAAGTTCAGAAATGTTACTTTTTCAGTCATGCTGTTTGACCATGTTGTTGATCATGCTGGCTGGGGAATTTGGGGAGTTGTGGTTCAAAAAAGGAACCTTTTCGAGCTTTCATACTAGAGTGGCATCACAGCATGCCTACAATGCTACTGTGCAGATTAGCTGAAATTTCTTCATACAATCAAAGCTGGGAAAATTTTGTATTTTAGATGACAACACTCAGAATCACTCACCCATGCTCAAGATTCTGCCACAAGTCATGGTGAGGTCTTATAGCTTAGATGGCTTTATGTAAAGGATAACACAAATTCACAGAGGAGAAGTCTGTTGACAGTTATGAGTTCAGATGTTTCCAAAGAAAAAGGCAATAGACCTCTGTATGCTACTAGCTGGGTAGCACTTTGGAGCAAATGCCCTGGGCCCAGTTCACTGAATAAGGAGGAGAAACAGCGCCCATGCATAGTATGATGTATTGAGGTTCCTGCCCAGTGAGGGCTATTCCAAATATTTTACTGCCTGGATCTCATCAGATTATACCCTGTTACTTGCATATGTCAAGGTGCACACCAACCAAAGCCAGCCACATGATTTGGTCATTTGAGGTAGCTTAATCTCATGTATATCCTAACCCCTTCTGGAATTTTCTGCTCTTCCATGGCACAAAAACTGTTGTCTCACTTTGCCTAATGCTAAGGCCATCCTATTGCCATATTATCTAACTGCTGTGAAGGCCAACAACCACAGTGTGTACTTTTGCTTATAAACATCTCAGATGTATCCAACAGACTATTGGTGGAAATGGTATTTTGAAAGATTTGTCAATGGAATTGCCTTTATATGACAAAAATAACAGAGTCTTGTGGCACCTTAAAGACTACGGAGTTTTATTTGGAGTAAGTTTTTATAGATTATATCCCACTTCAAATGTTTCACAATTTCTGCATTTTCTGAATAAATATAAAGCTTCTTGAAACTGACCTTTGAAATGCAATGTGCATTGACAGGCAACACCCATTTTCGAGGAGACTCATTGTTTCTTTGGTTTGCATCATATGATTAGAAACCAGGCATATACCTATAGTCATTATTTATTTTTGTATGATTTTCCCACCATCTCTTAAGAGACCCAGTGATAAACTGAGCAAGGTACATTTTTTGAAATGGTTGCAATTTTATATTTCCATTCTCTTTGTCTCTGGGTGCTGTCTCATTTGCTAAGGTTGGTTACTATCATACTATTGCATAGCATTCAAAACGATTATATGGACTGACCCCTACAGTTCAGGATAATTTGTTCACTAAAAAATGAACACAGGATTTCAATCGTAGGTGCTAGTTCTGAATTAAACCATACATATGTAGCTGACTTATAGATTTGAATACATTTGCTTCACACATTGCTGTTTGCTTACATAAATATATTGCTTTGAAAAATATGGATTTACTTGTGTGTCTGAAGCCTTGGGGGTATTTTGCGCGCCATGCACACATGTGGAATTTTGTCATATTCTAAGCCAGAATTCTCCAGTAAGGAACTGAAATGCTTTGGACACCCCACTAATGGTACAGTAAATTGCATTTTCTCATTTGGAACAATGTAATAGATTTTTGTACAGAGTGATTTATCATGCAACAATTAGGAGCCCTGGGGAGTTAGATGACCATTTAAAATTTTATCAGCTTGTTTCAATAAACTGTTAATGTGACCCTAATGTTTGGGAAGCACTTTAATATAATCAGATTTTAGTTGTTCAATCTACTGACATTAATGGCTAACTCATTAATCATGGGATTCGCACTGAGACCTCAGAGCCTGCACTAAGTTCAGTGGACCTGGTTTTGCAATAATCAAAACAACAGGCAATTATCGAAAGAGAAAAAATCTTCTTACTTTCACAGCTAAATGTTTTGTTTGTTAGTTTACAAGAGTTGATTGGGTCACTTAGTAATTCATTAGGGGATGGACGGGGAGAGCAGCAACACTTCACAACTGTTTCCATCATTAAAGATTTGTTTTTTTTTAAAGCTACCTCCATTGGATTTATTCCAGAACTGTCCAATTAAATAAATACTTTTAATGTAGCAATCTTCTGTAATAAATGAATATTGTCTGGGAAAAAGATGATAGGGGTGTTTCTGTTCTGACACATTTATCTCTGCATGTGGACTGACTGAACAGGATGAGAGCTGGGAAATGTTAGTTTTTTGATCCCAGAATCTTGCAACTAGGTGAATCCCATAGTTGGGAATTGTAGTCCAGAGCTGTAACATTCAGCAGCAGAATGTGCTTTGACACAGTCACTCTGAGCTGGTATTTTAGCAGTTTCCCTAACAAAAAAATGCCATAGTGTTACTACATGCTGCTCACATCTCCAAGCAGTCAGTTATTTGAAAGGTATGCCACTGGTCAGTATCCTGTTATTCATATGTTGAATGGAATGCACCACCAGAGTGGTTATCTGTGATCACACCACTTGCTTAAGCATTGCCTTTCTAAATACAGAGCAAGGATTTCTTCATGGAAACCATTACTGGTGCAATGAAACAATCCTGCATTACTGTGTTGATGGGACTTCCTACTCAATGTAAACTCATTAAGATCTGGGTCACTGGAGTTAGTTACTGTTTGAAATCAATGGAGATCTATGTTATGGAAGGTGTGTCAGATTTAACCACAGGCTAAACAAGCTCTAAATATAAAAAACTTTAATAATACAGTACACTTTTTAAAAAATGCTGCAGGTCCTCTTGAATTTGACATAATTGAAGCCCTCAACCTAACTGTGATTTTTAATGAGGACTATGACAGATTTCCAGGATCCAACCAAAGTCTTATTTAGTCCATTGTCTTGGTTCCTATGGGGTAACCTAGCTGCATCCAGGAATCTCACAAAGAGAATATTTGGGTGATAGTCATTCCTTGCAGTCATCATACAGTTTTCAAGGCACAAAGTATTCAGAAGTAGTTTACCATTGCTTTCTTCTGTGCAGTATTAACAACTGTTAGTGTGAGTGTCGCTGCATATGTTTCTGAAAGATCTTCTGCCAGTGTTATCTTCCACTAGTGTTGCTAATCAGTAGCTGCTCCTCAGGACGTTCTTGTCCTTATCATGATTGGAACTATCAGTTCTTTTCTGCTGATGGGTGTACCTGACCCTGTGATTCCAAATACAGTTTACAAATTTCATTTGTAGTCCTTACCAGTGTGAGCAGAAGGCTGGTAAATGGAATAGGGTTTACCTTCACACCACACCCACTCTGTGCATCATCAGTGATGTCTTGTGGACATGCCCAAACAATTGCCCAAAGGACTGATGTTGGCGATTACACAAGCCAAAAGTGGTACAAAATCATGCAAGTGAAAATGCTACCAAAAACAAACACAAGACCTCCTGGTCAAGCAAAATATACAACATATTCCTGCCAAAAGACTGGATCTACTCAAAATGAGCACTAGTAATCAACAGAATAAATATTGACAAGGACAATGAATAAGAAAACACAAACATGGGACAAATGGCCTGAACGAATCATGTTGCAAATGGAAAAGACCATTTTAACTACTTCAACTTATTCCTTGGTAGATTCAGTTGATGCTCAGCTTAACTGTGATTAAATTTTTTATTTTTGCTCATAATAATATACTTCTTGTAAATGAATATCTCATATTAATGTACTTATATTGGAAGATTTTATACTAAGTAAAGGGGGTCTAGTTTATATTTCAGGCATCTCTGATGGCAATGGAAGAATTCATTTTAAAAATTGATTTTGGGTAGCTTTGGATTCTATAACGATACTGCAATCTAAATTATGTAACACAATGTATGAATTATTCACAGTACTGTCAACATCGCTTAATGCATATTTAGTTTAGCCTATGAGACCAATATATTAAATAAGCAACCTGTCTTAAAGAAAGTATGCAGTATTGACAATTCATCTGATGGTAAGGGATCGGTATATATAGCTCCACATAGTCTTGGAGTAGTCTTATTGAAATCAGTGCAACTTAAGTTAGCAGTCCCACTTATTTCCGTAAACTGGCTGTAGGTATGACTACATCTGCTTCTAACTTAGTGGGCAAAAAAACAGTCGTTATTACTTTCAAATGTTACCAAGAGGTAACATTTGATATTAAGTTGATTGACTCCAAAAACTGGAAGTTCCTAAATAATAAGTATGAGCCATTACTAAATGTTTTAAAAAACTGATTGCACTGAATGATCCCAAAACAGAAATCTGGAAACACTATATCACATGGTATGTATTGTATCAGGTAGAGACAGTAAAAAGAATGAATGAAAGAAAGAAATTTCGTTCAAATTTCAGAGCCAACCATCAAGTCAGCTGTACTTGAGAGGCTAAAGGCTAACATCCATACAGGTTATAGACCACTTTTATTTCCATGCTATCTGTTCGTTCAGAAAGCTGAGAACGTCATTGAGTGCATTGGTCTAAGTAATGTGTTGCACCAACATCAAAATAAAAATAGAAGTCAAAGCAAATGAAGCATTTTCAACCTGATGGCATAACTGACAACTCTGGCTCGGCTGTATTCCAATTGTTTCCCAACAGGTGGATTGTATGGAGAAGTTTTATCCATGTCAGTCCCTCAAAACATGTCAGAACAAGTACAAGATAGATGGCCAGAAGAAGATGGAGACAAGAGCTTGGCTAGTTGTAATTAATCCCAGGTACGTTCTGTAAGAATTGCAAAATAAGGTGTGTTGTGATTGTAAATTTGTTTTCTTCTGGTTTAGTGGCCTTTGCTAAATGAGGAAGCAAACTTTTTAAAGGTAACTATCCAAGGTCAGTGAGATAGTAATTGAATTGCTGAATGGAATTTTGCAGATGTCTTAATGGCAAACTGGGATGTACTGTTCCATTGTACAGTGTGTTAAATCAGCCTTATGTCATGTTTGGACTTGTGTTTCTAGCATACAACTTGGGATTTTGGTTTTTTGTAGAAAAACTAATGAGAGGGTAAATGTGAAGGACAAGATGGACAGTACAGGGAAGCAGAGAAAAGAATTGTAATTTAATCTGGAACACTTCTAGCACAGAAAAAAAATACTCATCTGTAGCAACGGCTTGAGTGGGTTTCTAGCAGAGAACCAACATGATGTATGAGTTAGCGCACAACATGACAGTTTTAGTGCACATTATCAGCAGTCCATCCTGGAATAATGTGTCACATTAGCCACTGGAGCCTTCCTGGTTTGATTTAGATGACTTCATTTGTAGTTAGTTGACTGTTTTGAACTACTCTGGTCAAATGGCTCCAGGATTGCACTGCAAGGACATCTAACTTGTCACAGGAGCAGAACAAAGTTTTCTGTTCAAAGGGGCACAGAATGGATTTGATGGTAAGACAATGGCTGGTGGGCGATTTTTTTCTCCTGTCTCTATTAAGAGTCACAATTGTAGAGCACAGACCGAAATTCTAAAAGCAAAAGCAAAACTTTGGGAGCAAAACTTTAAAATGAAGCTGTTCTTAAACTGGATCAATTAATGTTATTCATTCATTCATTCATTCATTCATTCATTCATTCATTCATTCATTCATTCATTCATTCATTCATTCATTCATTCATTCATTCATAAAATATAGCCCTTTTAAGTTGACTGAATAGTTCAGTTTCTTTGGAACCTCTAATTCTGGATGTTCAGAATGATTATTGTTTTAATTGTCATGGTTTAAATTATTCAAAGTTGGTATCATAAGGGATTTGAGGGGAAGGTAACCTGTTACCAACTTCCTTGAGGTATCATTAGATACGGGGAGTCATACAGTTCAGTAACAACAGCACTTTGATAGTGTTTTGATTTTAAAAATCTCAAAGCAGTTTATAGTAAAAAGAGATACAAGAAGAAACCCAACTTGATAAACATAAAGTAATAGTAAAACAAACAAAGAACTACCAATGAATAAAACTATATCATAGTTCACTAAAATGATTCACAAATAACCACTGGTGACAACAAAACAATTTTTTAAAAAATCAAGAAAATGTGAGGACAAAACAAGTGTCTTTAGCTGACAGCAAAAATTTCTAATGAGTTTTGACTTTTAGTGGCATATGTTTTTCATGAACCCCAGCCCACAAACAACTTATACAAAGTGAACTAGAGTCAATAAACACATCAGTCTATGAAGTGTCACAAGAATCTTGGTTGTTTCCTAGTTCGTCTTGGAACATGGTCAATAACACAGAGAAATTATGCTAGAGCCACATATACCTCACTAGGGCACAGTACTGTAAGCAGAACTTCCCCCTCAGATACTGTAATTAACTAACAATTGTTTGGCAAAATACAGGACATGTAAGAACATGTTGTTGTTAAAGGCCCCCTCCAACCATCTCCAACTTATGGTGACCCTATGAATTACAGTACTGTCATGTGAAAGATCCTGTTGCTAACAGTTCTGCTCAGGTCTTCCCAATGTAAAGGCATGTCTTCTTTTATTGGGTCATATGGCAAAGCTGAATCTGTTCTTTATACCAGAACCTTTAGCCTTTAGTTTGCACTAAAACTGTCATGAACCTTTCTCACTGGCCACAGGCTGATGGCAGTAGGTGGAAAACCTCAGGAGGGTGGAAGATTCTCACCCCGGATATGTATGATATAGAACTGCCTGGTCTCGGATTGCTGGGTGAAGTCTCAGCAAATTGCTACTTTCTTCAGACAGGGAGAAAAAACTCTGAAGAGTACAAATCTACTTGAACTCAGTGGCATTTACCCCCAGGTAAGTGGGTGCTGTGTAGGATCAGAGGATCATAGAGCATTTGTACTTCCTGTATGTCTTTCCATGGTGATTGTCAGGTGCAAGTCTTAAAAATAACAGGGAACACTGTGTAATATACTTGCATATCATAAATAAAATCTGCCACACTTCCAGAGGAAATATTAATATGTTCAACATGCATGTTCTCAACAAGTAAATAACACATTCTTTGGCTACATTATGACCAGATTATATCTATTAGTTACTGCTGTGCACCATGTAAATCTACAGATTCCCTTAGGAGATGAGAAAATCATTTCAACTTCAATAACTAACAATCAGTTATTGCTCTGGGCAGTAATAAAGCTGAATGCAATTACCTAAAGTGAAGTTAGCTGTGTAACAAATGAAATACAGATTTCTTTTCCTCTTCCTCTCCTTCCTTTTCTCTCTCACTTTCTTTCAAAATAAATGTAGCATCTCCTCATCATACACTACTGCAGAGGTTAGGATTGTTTGAACACATTGTTTGAGGTCTGAAATATGTGTGATTACAGGAAGTTATGTTTTATGATATCATTTTCAGGCAGGAGTATGAAAGACTATGGGCCATAAAATTGGAGCAATAAAAATATTCATTGTAAGAAACAAGGCTATGCACTCCTGCACATTGCACCTTTCCCCATTTATAAAACCAATATTTGTTTGTTTGTTTAGTTTAAATATTTATAGCCCGCCCTATATCACAGGATCTCAGGACAGGTTACAAAGCTATATAAAAACAATTTTAAAACATAAAGATATTGAAAACAGCTTAAAATCAAACAGCAAAATTTTAAAACATTTCAACATCAAAACCATTAAAAACATTGCACTCAAACCTATGCAGGCCACAGTCCTCAACCGTATCCACAAAGGCTCTGATAAAAACACTGATCAGCCACAACATTAAAACCACCTACGCAATGTCATGTAAGTCACCTTGTGCTGCCAAAACATTTTAAACTCCACAAGACCTCTGAACGTGTCCTGTGGTATCGGGCATGGAGACATTAGCAGCAGATCTTTAAAGTCCTGCAAGGTGTGAGGGTGGGGCCTCCATGGCTTAGATTTGGTGTTCCAGCACATCCCATAGATGCTCATAAGGATAGAGATCTGGGGAAGATCAAGGCCAGGACCTCAAATTCTTTTTCATGTTCTTCAAACCATTCCTGAACAAGTTTTGTAGTGTGACAAGGTGTGTTATTCAGCTGAAAGAGTCCACTGCCATCACATAACACCATTGCCATGAAGAGGTGTACATGCTTTGCAACAATCTCTAGGTAGGTGGTATGTGTCAAAGTGACACCCACATGAATGCCAGGACTCAAGGTTTCCCAGCAGAACATTGCCCAGAGAATAACACTGCCTCTGCTGGCCTGCCTTCTTCCCATAGTGCATCCTGCTGCCAACTCTTCCCCAGGTGAACAATGCATACACACCGAGTCATCAGAGCAGGCGACTTCCTTTCAGTGTTCCATGGTCCAGTGGTAGTGGTCATAATGGACTCTGACCTGTCTGTAGCTATGCAGCCCCATATGCAGAAAACTGGTATAGTGGAGTTGTTGTATCGTGGATAAAGTGATGGACCAGGACCTGGGTTCAGATTTCTGCTCAGCCCTGGAAACTCGTTGGGGGTTGCACTGGTAAAACAACTCCTGAAATATCTCACATACTTGGAGAACTCTGTTAGAGTCACTATAAGTCTGATGACACTTAACAATAAAAGCAAATGTTTCTATGCTATAAATGCTGGTTGACATACCTCTCTCTCTCTCTCTCTCTCTCTCTCTCTCTCTCTCTCTCATGATACTTCATAGCCGCTTCATGACATGAGGAAATTCAACATTTCTCTATGACATGTCTGCTTCTTCTGATAAAGGTTACAGAGAGTCTTTGGAGAAAAAGAATATGCCATAGTCCAACAGTATAACACTATGTCTGATATGTACCAGCACATTGCAACTAGAGTAGGCGCAGTGGGGATTTGGTGAGTCAACTCCTCTACAAGTTCCTCTGGTTCTGTGTGCCTCCTTTAGTTGTGAGATACTACTCTAGTTGTGACATCCTACTAGGCAAGAGGAGAAAGGGATGACAGAGGACGAGATGGACAGTGTCATCAAAGCTACCAACATGAATTTGACCCAACTCCGGGAGGCAGTGGAAGACTGGAGGGCTTGATGATGCTCAGGTTCATGGGGTCACAAAGAGTCGGACACAACTTAACGACTAAACAACAACAACTTGATTTCAGCCAAAACTTCCTGTATACAGTGGTGCCTCATTTTACAAAATTAATTCATATTGGAACGGTGGCTGTAACTCGAAATTTTCGTAAGTCGAAGCATCATTTCCCATAAAAATCGATTAATCCATTCTGGCCCAAGGGGAAAAATATACCCCACCAAAATAAAAATAAAACACTGCAAGCTCCTGGGCCTGCAACAAAACAAAACAAATCCAAAAAACATAAACATAACCCCACCAGCCCAATCCCACCCTGCAAAAGCCACCCAAAGCAGTTTTAAAAATGCAAAAAGCAGCACCTTACCTCACCATGAAGCCTCCTGGCCATGCTCAGCCGCATGGGCTCCACCGCCGCCGAAACTGCGGTCGGCGGGAGCCCTCTGGGAGCCCACCTGGGCTTCCTCCACCGCAGCCACAACTGCTGTCGGGGCAACACTCTGGGAGCCCACCCGGCCTTCCTATGCCACCACGTGGCTTGTCTACTGCGACAACTGCTGTTGGGGGCAGCCCTCTGGGAGCCCGCGTGGCCTTCCTCCACCACCGTACAGCTTCTCTGCCGCTGCAACCATTGTCGGGGGCAGCCCTCCAGGAGCCCGCACGGACTTCCTCTGCCATTGGTGGCAGCCCTCCAGAAGACCACCCAGCCTTCCTTCGCCACTGAATGGCTTCTCTGCCGTCACAACTGCTGTAGGGGGCAGCCCTCCAGGAACCTGCGTGGCCTTCCTTTGCCACCACAACCACCATCGGGGGCAGCCCTCTGGGAGCCCGAAACCACCATTGGTGAGCCCGACGTAAGCCCGGGAAGGCTGTGGCAGCAGCAGGGAAGGTCAGGAGGGCTCTAGTGGTGGCAGTCATGGTGACGGGGAAACCTGGGAAGCCTCTGGTGGCGGCGGAGAACCGCAGGAGGCTGAGCCCAGCCAGGATGGTCTGGCGGCTCGCCTCCCGAGGACGGTGGCAGCAGTGGCTGAGCCTCCCTTTTCCTAACCGTTGGGGTGAAAGAGCTACAAAGAAGCAGCTTCTTCGCCACCAACGGTTTGAATATCCTGCTCTTTTCCCCTGCCTTTTTCTGTTCATAAGTGGAAGCTCTGGCCGCAAGTCGAAGCAAAATTTTGCGGCCAGAGCTTTTAGTAAGTCGAAATTTTTGTAAGTAGGGACGTTCGTAAGTCGAGGCACCACTGTATTTAGAAGTAAGCCCTATTGGGTAAATCCCAGGTAAATGGGCATAAGATTGCAGCCAAAGTATTAGTCTCCTTTGACATTTATAAATAATTCAGTGTAAGTAATATATGACTAGACTGGTTATGGTTTGAAACAGAAAAGTTCTTTATTACAGGGTGGTGAGGGATTTTTTTATGGACAATAGATCCCTTTGAATGGCTGGATAACTCCATGGTTAAGCATCTGGCTGCAGAGCTAGAGGTTGGGAATTTTGTTCCTCACTATTCTTCTTTGACAGAATCTGGACTTGATGGTCCCTTCCAGCTCTGGAGTTCTAAGATGATTATGACAGATGTCTCACCTCACATTTCTAAATATAATTATGTGAAACGACTTAAACAAAATGCAATGTAAATAGAATATAGGGTTCAGTAATACGTTTATAAATGTAAAATACCATAACCAATTTTTTAAATGTATCTTTTTGGTACAAAGTCGTGGTTGTGGGGAGGAAAAAGGACACTATGTGTCAGAAGGGTGGCCACATTAGTAAACCACTCTTTGAACATCTCACATACCTTGAAAATGCTGTTAGGGTTGCTATAAGGCAGAAGTGACTTCATGGTGCATTACACACATGCTTTATTTAGTAGAGATAATGCAATACTTGAAAAATATCACTTTTTGAATAACAGGCTCTGCAATATGTCCATTATTTTTGAGGATTGGCTATGCTGGTTGAGGGAATTCTGAGGGGTTTTAAATTGCCAAAATAATTTTCCACAGCCTTTGAAAAAAATGCATGCCAAAAATTGCATACATTTTTGGTGGGAGTACCCATAGAGATAAGGGACGTGGTGGCACTGTGGGCTAAACCACAGAAGCCTTTGTGTGCTGCAGGGTCAGAAGACCAGCAGTCGTAAGATCAAATCCACATGACGGAGTGAATTCCCGTCGCTTTGTCCCAGCTGCTTGCCAACCTAGCAGTTCGAAAGCATGTAAATGCGAGTAGATAAATAGGTACCACCACGGTGGGAAGGTAAACAACGTTCCGTGTATAGCCGTGCTGGCCACATGACAACGGAAACTGTCTACGGACAAACGCTGGCTCTATGGCTTGGAGACGGGGATGAGCACCGCCGCCTAGAATCAAACATGACTGACTAAAATGTCAAGGGAACCTTTACCTTTACGTTACCCATAGAGATATGTACAAATTTCTGCATAGATTGTTTTTAAATCACAAGCTGCTATGGAACTGGGACAGGCTGGGAATGCTGAGAAATATTTCTAAGAAATGTAATGAAAATGAGACAAAGAAATGTGGTGATCATGACAGATTTTCGCATGGCGAGTTTGCCTTCCGGAGTTATTCCTGGACAAGTCTTTGCCAGACAGTCTTTCCAGAGATATTCCAAGGCCTTAAATCTGGCTGTGAACCACACTTTTTCACTCAGCACTGGCACAAAGACAGAAGAAAAAGCAAATAAATTAAATGCATCTTCCAATGACACAAGTCTCATGAAGAATTAACTAGGATAAGCACTTATTCTATTTGGGGCTCTGACAATCTGAACAATGCAGACAAAAATAATAATTAAAACATAGCTTCATGCTGAGATGAAACTTTCAAGAGTCTCAACTGTGTTCAGCTTCTGATTTTTCTGTTCTTGTATTTGTGAGCGTAATTATGTCCCCCAGGCAGCAGGAGCCAATACTTGTCATCTCCCATTTCTCCCTCCAAAAGAAGATTAATTTATTTCCATCCAAGTCCAAAAGTTGATGCCAGAGCAATAATAATAAATGTAAACAAAACCTTTTATGATTTTTTTTTAAATCCAGGAATGCATAATTTAATGGTACAGTCACATAAATAATGAAACCATCACATATACTTTAGACAATTAAGGGTAAAGCCAAAAGGTAACATTTAATGAAGTATTGACTCAGTATGTCAACAAAATGATGGTGGACATCTGTAGAGATGATAGCATTTAGCAAAATGCTATGAAATCAATAGAGGAAACGTGAGGCTGGATGCTCGGGAGTAGACTTGATGGCTCAATGACCTCTATAAGGAATATAGAGCCTTTTGTCCTTTTCTTGAAACTCACAGAGGCTCTTGCAACAAAATATTCGGTTCGACTCTTGCAAGGGTATAAAATAGAGTTTCCACAAGAGGCAGTGGCTTTGTAAGGAAAGAGGGATGCAACCCATTAAACCGTTTCACACAGGTTCAGTGACATGGGAGGCTTGAGACTCCTTATGTACCCATCCTTTCCTAGTGTGCAATAATTTTGTGAGTAATACAACTCATAGGCCAAAATTGTATTAAGAAGAGTTTTGAAACTTTCTGTGGCTAATTGCGACTAACTTAGAAGGTGACAGATCTGTGAATGAGTACACAGCCAGCTATACAACCAACATGTGACTAGCACCTAGTAAATTAGCTCCAGCAAAATGGGGCTACTCTAGTGATTTACTTCTGGATTCCAGCCCTCTCACATGTTTGTAAACATTACAGCCAAGTTAGAACAAATTAGAGCTGGAACAGAATAAAAGGCCAGGAAAAAAATAAAATAAGGACTGGAATTAAATCAGATCATGCCAGCTGGAATTTCAAAACTCCTCAGAGCTCAATCCTATGTCTCTTTATTGAGAAGTACTGATTTATTTTGATGGCTGATTTAATTGATTATGTAGTATTTGTTTCTTATTATGTTTACGATTTGTTTATTTTATGTTTGTTTCATTCTGGATGTCAACCACCCAGAGAATTGTTTACCACTAATTGGTGCAGTATAAAATGTTGACAAACAAATAAACAAATTCTGAGGTACTTCCAAGTACTTCTGCAAATATGATTGTTACAGGTGAAAATAATAAGTATGAAATTATATGTGGATACTAAAAGCAGTATCCACATTCTGTTCTGTATCTGAAGGCTTATGCTAAAAGGTAATTTGTTGCACTTTAAGTGCACTGATTGATTGATTGATTGATTGATTCATTCATTCATTTATTTATATCCTGCCTTCAAAGTCATGTAAAGTACTAAAAAAAGAAGTGTTAAAAAAGAATAATAATAAAGAATAATAATACTACAATACTAGGAAGAATTAAACTAATATTATTAGAAACTAGAAGATAAAAACGATAGTAAAAACACATTAAAACAACAGAAACACAACAGTCCTGTTTTAAGAACCCCCCTCTTTTAGAGCCAAGCCTTCCTGAAGAGAAAAATCTTTGCCTGCTTGCAGAAAGACAGCAAAAATTGGGCCAGCCTGGCCTCCCATGGGAGGGAATTACCAGAGTCTGGGAGGGGTCTCTCCTGTGTCCCCACCAAGCACACCTGTGACAATAATGGGACCGAGAGAAAGGTCTCCCCTGATGAACTTAAAACTTGGTCCAGGTTTTCCCCATGATCCAGACAATGTAAGACTTAAACTGGTACCAACTGTGACAAGTGGCAAAAAAACCCCCCTGCTCTTGGGGTTGTTGTTGTTTTTAAAAAATCACCTCCAGGATACATTTCTTGTATTGTATTGTTTCAGTTTGCACTGGTGGCAGAATTCAGGCGGCAAGAACATCTTTGATCAGAGAGGCTGTTCAGCCTAAAGAAATCAAAACCTGTCCTTGAAAATCCAGCACAAAAACCCAAAAGAATATTTCTGGGATTTTCTCCAGATATTGAAAACAGTGGTTTTTGAAGGCAACTGATTACCAAGGTGATTTATCAGCATTTATCCACTGTCATTAGAACATTTCAGTTCAGAACTAATATATTACAGCAACCAAGAGGTTGGGAGATCTAGCAAACAAGATCATGTTAAAGCTTTTTAAAGGGTTATGAAGGGCTTCTTCAAGCTTTTTAAAAGACCTTTGATCCATTTCTTAAACAACTAAGGAAGCATAGAACATAAATTTTGAGGATGCATTTATTATTTAAATATTATTGATATATTAGGCACACTTAACAAATCTATGGGGATTAAATCAATTCCCTTGAATAAAAAATAGGTGTATCTGCCCTTGAATCTAAAGCAGAGTTTTTATGGCTCCTGAGATGAAAAATAAATAGTCAATATCCTGGCAACCTTTGAGTAAGGAAGAAAATGGTGTATCTTTCTCTCTGTGTGTTTTAATTTCCTTTGCCAGATCCCATCCCTCTAACCAGTCATCTGTAAGATGGTGGAAGCTTCTGTGGCTGATTTATTTACTCACACACTTATTTGATTTACATCCTACTTTCCTCTCATAAATTTGGGATCCAGACTCAAGGCAGGTATGCCCATTTGTTATTCCAGGGAATGGCTTTAAGCCCCATTGATTGGTTAAAGTGTATCTGATATACAGATAATATTCACAGAACAAAAGTGTATTTTAGGATTATAGTCCCAGTGAGGCCTGGCTTTAATGAAAATAAGAAATGTCATATTCTCAAATGCTAAAATGCCTAAACTAGTTTTGCTAGTTTTAATCAAAACACAGGTTAAGGGCCAAGGGGTTAATGGGTTGAAGTGAGAAGCATGACAGTAGGAAGGAATTTCTAGGTTAAGGTGCAGCCTGTTACCATGTAGTTTCAAATGTGGGTGTGTGTTTAAACCATGCACTGCCTATTTCATTTGTTTGCCCAGAGAAATACTTTGTTTGCTCACATTGAAAAAGTTAGTTTGGTAGGCATTATTGTTGGCTGAGTTTATTTGATCCTGCACTTGTTCATTATCTCAGTTTTTAAAAAATTCCATCTGTCTACGTGGAACTCTCTGAAATACAGGGACAGAAAGCTCAGGTCAGTACCTTCAAATACAGAAACAGTAAGAAAGAGTAAGTAAACTGGAGATTATTGTGCAAATATACTGAATATTTTGTAGAGGGCTAAAGTCTATCTCCTATTTAGTGACAAAATAGTTCCTCCTTGTTAATAGATTCAGGTGTTAATAAGAATGTGCAACACTAAAAGTACTTGAAAAGAACCTATAATGGATATTGTCATGAAACGGTGAGCATTCATTTAGGTAGCTAAAAATAACATACATATTTATGTTAAGGCTGCATCAATTTTTATCAGAATATGCTTGTAGCTGCAATGACAAAAACCTCTCATTTAGAAAGGTTCCATGTATTGGAATGGAGACTGTCACTGGAACAGAGAGCCGTAAGATATTGTGATTTATTCTCATCTATTCATTTTGGGATTGTGATGGAAATGGCCCGGGAGTTGGATCACAGCTCCAGTTACCAAACATTTCATCTAGCATTTCGGCTGATCCTAGTTTCTCCTCAGCAGATAATCTTGGCAAATTGAAATCAGAGCGGTAGCAATTTTTCAACACCTTAAGAGCAAATTTAGTGCTTATGATGAAGAGATAGTGATAACATTAGTTCTGACAAGGGAGAAGGACAGCATAAAGTGCAAGCACTCTGCACAAATCTTTACCAATTCATTTTTACTGCAAACATTATTATTTGACACACCATTCTTGGGCCTCTTAAGCAAAATATGCCAAGCTGTACTTATTGGTCAAGTGCTGTGGATCAGGAAGACTTGCTTGCACTGTTCTAGCTTCAGGAGGATTTGCATCTATAGGCTGATGTTTAAGCCCAGAACCTTGGAACTGGTGTTTGCTATCACTGTTTGATTCTAGATTTTATAAAGAGGAAATGTTATTGGAACAAACAGAGATGGGCACAAACTACTGGTTTGGCCAATGGCTCAACAGGGGCTCCTTGTTCAGACCACCACTCCCTTCAGTGGTTGCCCACTCAAAGGAAGTGGGCAGAGGAGATGGGGCAGTGGGTACCTACTGAAGGGGACAGTGCACTGAATCACAGGATACCTGTTAAATTGTCGGCTGAACTGGCATGGACCGCCATCTCTGGGACCA